>NC_074665.1:50547342-50847342 GCF_029448725.1 Salvelinus fontinalis
AGGAGCTGAAATGTCTTAAGTTAATAAGTATTCAACCCCTTTGTTACGGCAAGCCTAAATAAGTTTAAGACTAATAATTTGCTTAACAAGTCACATAAGTTGCATGGACTCACTCTTTGTGCAATAATAGTGTTTAACATGATATTTGAATGACTACCTCATCTCTGTACTCCACACATACAATTTTCTGTAAGGTTTCGTCATTCAAGCAGTGCATTTCAAACACCGATTCAACCACAGACCAGGGAGGTTTCCAATGCCTCACAGAGAAGAGCATCTATTGGTAGATGGGTAAAAATGTTAAAAAGCAGACATTGAATATTCATTTCAGCATGGTGAAGTTATTAATTAATAATTAATTAATTAACACTCAGTCACTACAAACATACAGGCGTCCTTCCTAAAAACCTAGTTCAGTCTACTTTCCAACAGACACTTGGAAACAAATTCACCTTTCAGAAGGACAATAACCTAAATCACAAGCCCAAATATACACTGGAGTTGCTTACCAAGACGACATTGAATGTTCCTGAGTGGCCTAATTACAGTTTTGACTTAAAACGTCTTAAAAATCTATGGCAAGACTTGAAAATTGCTGTCTAGCAATGATCAGCAACCAACTTGACAGAGCTTGAAGAATTTTTTAAAAGAAAAATGTGCAATTGTATTGTACAATCCAGGTATGTAAAGCTCTTAGAGACTTACCCAGAAAGACTCACAGCTGTAATCGCTGCCAAAGGTGATTCTAACATTTATTTACTCAGGGGTCTGAATACTTATGTAAATCATATATTTCTGTATTTAATTTTCAGTAAATTTGCTAAAATTTCTAAAAACATGTTTTCACATTATGGGGTATTGGGTGTAGATGGGTGAGAAACAAAATACATTTTTAGCAATTTTTAATTCAGACTAACACAACAAAATGTGGAATAAGTCAAGGTGTATGAATACTTCTGATGGCGCACTGTATGTCCTCTACCCTGTCCTCCATCCTAGTTCAGCTCTCTGACATTGCATCTCTTGTCCCCTCTAGCTGCGTAACAAGCTGAACCAGGAACAGAACTCCAAGCTGCAGCATCAGAGAGACAGTCTGAACAAGCGCAACCTGGAGGTGGCATCTATGGACAAAAGGGTCAGTGAGCTCCGAGACCGCCTCTGGAAGAAGAAGGCCGCTCTGCAGCAGAAAGAGAATCTGCCTGTGAGTGTACACACACGCACATAGTGTACATGCACATATACTGTACACGCACAAACGCATGCGCTCTCGCACACACACATGCACACACATGAGTCAGAACACCTACTTTGACATCTTAAGACTTTGTGAAAGAAATGGAAATGTTTATAGTGAAGCACACCCCATCAAAATTGATAACCTGAGCGCCCCCTTGGGGCTGTAGAATATAAACACAACTGTATTTTGTTTACCTCTGAAAGCCCCAGATGCCCTGGCCCTCAGAGCCGGCCTCTATCAAAAAAGTAAGACTCCTCAAGCCTGTCTCTTGCTGCCTTTCTGCACTGACAAACAAATCACTGACTCACAGGACTGAAATACCCTCAGATATCTCCTTCCACAGTTCACTTTTTCAATCTCTCTCTATTTAGTGTTCTTCAACCCTCGTCCCTGGGACCCACAGAGTGGGGGCTTCTCCCAGCCCAGTACTAACACCTGATTAAGGTATTTTAGTGCTTGGCTGGAGCAAAAGCCTGCACCCAGGTGGCTCCCAAAGATCCGGATTGAAGGACACTGGTGGAATGAATCATTGTTTTGATCCTTGTCACAGGGTTGATTTTGCTATCTCAGTTTACACTCAACATTCCCTCTCTTCAGCCCAACTTGGCAAAAACAACTCCAGGAGAGGGGAGGAGACTAGAGCTTAGGCAGGCAGGCAGACAGGCAGGAATGCCAGAGGAGATGGTATCACTGCCTGGTATCTCTCTGCTCCTCTTCCTCTGAATTGTTTTTGACTCCTGTGGTTTCCATTGCACTTTTTAATCTATGTAAACATGGAACTTTTGAATCTGTCTTTGAAAGATTTTGTGAGGAAATTGTCAGGACACATGAGATTTGCTGTAGCTATTAGTGTACTAGAACAACGTGTAAGGGTGAGGAGTGTTTGTCAAATGGAAACTGATTTGCTCAGGCACTCAAATTCTTAAATTACGTTAGTAAATCCCAGGCATGATTTATTATGATTTTACATGTTTCATGTGGTGGGCAATTTACAGAATCTATCCTCTATCAGTGGTATTTTAATAGAGAAACAAAACCACTGTCAAATGAATAGACAACACCCTTTACTTTCCTCCTTGATAACTCTATCATGTTGTATCTCAATCAAACTAACTTAATGTGGGGAGTCTAGATTTACAGTGCCTTCAGAAAGTATTCTTACCCCTTGACTTATTCCACATTTTGTTGTTAGAACCTGAATTCAAAATTAATTAAATATGTATATTTTTACTCATCTACACACAATACCTCATAACTACAAACTGAACAAATGTTTTTAGAAATGTTTGCAAATTTATTGAAAATGAAATATAGAGATATCTACTTTACATAAGTATTCACACCCCTGAGTCAATACTTTGTAGAAGCACCTTTTGCAGCGATTACAGCTGTGAGTCTTTCTGGCTAAGTCTCAAGGAGCTTTCCACACTTGGAAGGTGCAACATTTGCACATTTATTCCTTTGAAAATTATTCAAGCTCTGTCATTGGTTTTTGATCATTGCTTGACAACCATTTTCAGGTCTTGCCATAGATTTTCTTGTAGATTTAAGTCAAAACTGTAACTTGGCCACTCATGAACATTCTGTCTTTTTGGTAAACACCTCTAGTGTAGATTTGGCCTTGTGCTTTAGGTTATTGTCCTGCTGAAAGGTGAATTAATCTACCAGTGTTAGATGGTGAGCAGACTGAACCAGGTTTCCTATAGGATTTTGCCTGTGCTTAACTCCATTCTGTTGTTTATTTATCCTGAAACATCCCCCAGTCCTTAACAATTACAAGCATACCCATAACATGATGCAGCCACCACCATGCTTGAAAGGGGATTTGCCCCAAACATAACACTTTGTAACTACAATGTTGTTGATCCATCCTCAGTTTTCTCCAATCACAGCCAATAAACTGGTGAAATCCCTGAGCGGTTTCCTTCCTCTCCGGCAACTGAGTTAGGGAGGAAGCCTGTATCTTTTTAGTGACTGGGTGTATTGATACACCAACCCAAGTGTAATTAATAACTTCACTTTGCTCAAAGGGATATTCAATATCTTTTTTATTTTTTATCCATCGACCAATAGGTGCCCTCACTGGTCTTTTGTGGTTGAATTTGTGTTTGAAATTCATTGCATGAGGGACCTTACATATGTGTGGGGTACAGAGATAAGGTAGTCATTCAACAATTATGTTAAACACTATTATTGCACACACAACTTATTATGTGACTTGTTAAGCACATTTTTACTCCTGAACATATTTAGGCTTGCCATAACAAAGGGTTGACATTTCAGCTTTTCATTTTTAATTTAGTTGTAAAAATGTCATAAAACACAATTCCACATTATTGAGTGTTGTGTGTGTGTGTAGGCCAGTGACAAAAACAAATCTAAATGGAATCCGTTTTAAATGCAGGTTTTAACACGACAAAATGTGGAAAAAGTAAATAGGTGTGAATACTTTCTGAAGGCACTTAATCTGTCCGTTTGAGTAACTTTATGCCTACTAGTCCAAGTTTAAATTTTTTAAATTTTATTATAATTTAAAGGGCCATTTCCCAAAATGTTAATCTCCTGCACCACCCAAACATCAACATAATATTATGTGAAAATGACAAGTTTCTATGTGTTGTAGTCATAAAGATGCACACAAAGTGTTTTTGGATAATGTCATCGAAAAATCATCTGGTGTGTATTATGTGATTAACCAACTACTACTAACCTTTGCCCTACTCATAGTTGGTTAAAATCACAGGATGCACACCAGATTTCATAAGTGTCGCCAGATGGTGTCATCAGAACCACTTAACTTCCTGTTTTTTACTCAACATAGAAACACACCACTTTCACATTTTGGTATGGTGCTGGAGATGATGAATATGAAGTTGAAAATGTTTCCTTAAAAGTGTGCATGTCACTGATCACAATATTCCCTGGTTCATATGATATTTGATATTCATATGATATTTGCATAGAGAATGTCATAAAGTATATATTAAGCTGTATATGTACAAATGTGACCACATTTGAAATTGTGTTTTTTTACATGAGATAAAATAGATTCAGAGCTAGAGCATGGTATATCGTACACTGCAGTTGAGGAACAATAGGAAAGTAATTCTGGTTTTGAAGTTGATAAACTTGTAACCCCACTTTTGAGAAAATGTCCCTTGAATGTTTTGGTACACCTTCTGGAGAGCTCTTTGTCTACACCCATTCAGTATCGTTCACACCCTCTTAAGCCCCACCCAACTCTTTAAGGATTCACATGTGAGGCCATGTGATAATCAAATAAAATCTAAGTTAATTTGTCACATATACAGGTGTCAACGTTACAGTGAAGTGGTTACTTGCATAGTAGCAATATAAAAAACAGAAGTGTACAGATAAAAATATTTTATTATTAATAGATGACGCTTACCCGACACACTAAATTGATGGGTCATCTGAAAGAAATGCTATAACCACCCCCCATACACATCTAGCTAAGTGGATGGGTCACACTAGACATGTACACATGTTCATCCAGTAGATGAATCCAGTAGATGGCCGCAATCAACCCCACACCTGACACACCTGGCAAATTTTTGTTTAGACATGTAGCTAGCTAATCAATGAACCGGCATAATCCCAACTCATACTACTACCAATACAAACATTGTCATAGATGTAGTATGAATCTGCAGGCAGCTAAAGCTAACAAAGTAGGTTCAATGTTAGCTAGCTAACATTAGGCTATAACTAGCAATGCAAATGGGTTTCTGATTCAAAAAATATTACTACACAGATCATACATGTAATGTTAGCTAGTGAGCCAGCAAGCTAACCTTTCCTCGCTAACTAACAGTATGCTTTTACTTGCAATAAAAAATACTTTCTGACCAAATTATAAACATATCTGAAAATATAGCTAGACTCTTACCCTTATTCATGGATGAATGCTTCACGGCAGACTGGAACCATTTAACTCCATTTTGTTTGTAGCTACATATTGTTTGACCAGCGTTGTGTCAAGTCACTCCGGTTCACATTGACCGTGGTGTGTGCAGAAAGTAGCCCATCACTTTGCACAAGTTTATCTCCAACAGCAATGAATTTATATATTCCAACTGATCTGTCGATAGCGCCGGCTAAATTCAGGGAATCAATGTTGTTGAGGAAAGTAGAAAACTTTTGTAGTTCTCAATGGCTAACTTTATATCTTTCAAAAACAGCGAGGTAGAAAAGACTGTCAACACTCACGTTATAGACAGAAGCAAGCTACATGGCAGACCAATCCAAACTCATCTCTCGACATGTCCAGCCCATTCATTTTCTCAACCAATCATGGCTAGCAGGAAGGTTCCTGTATTTATCCGTGGCTAAACCAACTAGGCTCGTAATTTAATAATTGTTTTCATATTTATGGATGGAATACAAGTTTGTTATTAAGGCATTTCTGCCAAAAAAACGCATTCTGATCAAAAATAAATATTTACGTTCAAATGCTGCTCCTGTGAAATAGTGACGTACGACATACGCCTAGTTTCCTGAAACGAGTCACAAATAGTCTGCTTTGTAAACTGCTTTGGATGAAAGTGTATACTAAGCAAAACACATTCTATGCCATTAGACCCCCCTCCAAGCTGCAGTGCTAAAACTCACAGAATGAATAATTCAACCACATACTGTAGTGGAATTAATCCTTCTCTTAATAGGCATACTTAATCATTTTATATACATGAAAACCACCAGTGTAGCTCTCACCAGTAACCACGAGCACAACTGTTCCTTGATTTTAACTGGCAGTTTTATTCTGTAGTTTTAGTCAGAATTATCACCTTCCGTGAGAACTATAAAATAAATGACAATTCAGTTAAGCACACTCTTACAACTTTCTTGTCTTATGAGTCACTTATTAGCATGATATAACTCTGAAGTGCTTACATACATAAAAAAATGTTTAGCTGGAGATAACAGTATGAGATTAAACACATGAATAAAGGAAAAATACTTAATTGGCTGCTTATTACGTAAGGGAGGAAATCAAACTTCACACCTCTTATTCCTGACATGAATTCACGCTTCATCCTTAATTATTCTAAAGTTGCCATCCTAACATACACGCTTCAACCTTTACGAACTACACCCGAAGACATGAAAAACCTAGCTAACCCAGCGTGAGATTGACTTCACTCGACAAGTGTGTTGCTGCGATAATAATCCCTGTTACAACAGTTCTTGGCCACGTAGTTCCGCTTGTCTTACCATTTCCCCCGCATAGCGAACACGTAAACAATTTAAAAAAACAACAGACTGACAGGTTAATTGTCAGTTACACTCCCACCAATCACCTGTGATTTCTGTGAAGGGGTTCTTCAGTTCTGGGTAATTGTCTGAGATCTCCCCACCTTGATTTGTCCTTTGGGAAGTTCCTCCTGCCAAAGAAAGTCTGGACCTGTGAACCAGTTGGAAGCCATAAGCTGTTCTGATGTGAGACCCCTGGAAGCGTGATCCGCAGGATTCTCTTGAGAGGTCACATATCTTGTTAGGGATCTGTTCTTTGCTTAATGCATTGAATACGGTTAGATACAAAGATGTGGAATCTTCTGGCTTCATTGTTGATGTAGCCAATAACTACCTTCGAGTTTGTCCAGAAGTATTACTGTAGACCTTTCTCTAGCTCCTTTTTGAGCATGTCACTTGTTCGAACAGCTACCACCACTGCTGAAAGTTTCTGTCGTGGTATGGTCGTAACCTTGGAAGCGGCGACTCTCGACTTCCCCATAACTAGGGAGCAATGAACTTCTCCTGCTGTGCTGATTGTTCTGAGTTATGAGCACTCTGGAACTTGTCTGATGCGACACACCAGAGTTCGCCAAAGCTGTGTGGTTCATCCAGAGCCATATCCAGGTCTTTGGTACCCTCTGCATGTTCTTCCTTGGGAATTATAAATTCATTGCTGTTGGAGATAAACTTGTGCAACCAAAGTTTGCCGATGCTGCAAAGCTCCCTTGCTTCTTTCACCAGCTGGGCCGCTTCATCTACAGACGATACGCTCGTCAACCCATCATCAACATAAACGTTCCTTTCTATGAACTGCATAGACTCCTTGCTGAAGCTTCCTCGTCCTTCGGCAGCAAGATGTTTGAGACCATAGTTGGCGCAACCAGGAGATGAAGCTGCGCCGAATAAGTGGACCTTCATACGATACACTGAGGTTTGAGATTCTAGATCTCCGTTCTCCCACCAAAGGAATGCAGATAATCTTGGTCTTCGGCTTTCACATGAAACTGGTGGAACATGCGCTCTACGTCACACATGATTGCGACTGGACCCTTACGGAAACGGCAAAGGACACCCAGCAATGTGTTTGTCAACTCTGGACCAGTAAGGAGATGGTCATTCAAGGACGTCTCTCGAAACTTCTCTGAACAGTCAAAGATGACTCGTATCTTCCCAGGCTTTTGTGGGGGATAAACCCCATGGTGCGGGATGTATCATGCTGGATGCTTGTTAATTTCCTCCTCTGAGACCTTCTCAGCATCTCCACAAGCGATGGTCTCTTTCATGAAGGTTGTGTAGTCCTTGTAGTACTCTTTGTCTCTCCTTATCCTCCTTTTCAAGGCACTTGAGACGGTGAACTGCACATGTCTTATTGTTCGGCAGGTTGGTGCTTTCTTCCTTAAACGGCAGAGGCATCTCGTAATGTCCATCGTCCTTGCATCTGATGCCTGCTTTCATTTTTGTCAGGAACCAGATATCCTCTTGAGATATGAGTTCCTCTTCTGCGGCTCTCATGTTGAAGTTGGATTCAATCGTCTTGATAATGTCCAGTGCTGTTATTACCTCTCTTACGGGTGTTCTACATTTACATTACATTTAAGTCATTTAGCAGACGCTCTTATCCAGAGCGACTTACAAATTGGAAAGTTCATACATATTCATCCTGGTCCCCCCCATGGGAATTGAACCCTGGTCCCCCCGTGGGAATTGAACCCACAACCCTGGCGTTGCAAGCGCCATGCTCTACCAACTGAGCCACACGGGACCAAACATAGTTTACTTGATTTGTGAGGTTGGAAGAGGATTGAAGACTTGGCATCACCTGTCTAACGATAACCCGATGACTCACTCCAATAGCATCGCCATAGTCGATGCATGGGTTTCCACAGCCGACAATGCTCCAGCCAAGGTCTGTTCTCTGAGCAAAAGACTGATTTTCCTTACCAGACACAAGTTCTCTTGGAAGGAGAGCCTGGGAGCAGTTGTAGCCAATTAAGAGACCGACATCACAGCTCTGTTGAGGAGCAATCTCCTCTGCAATGTGTTCAAGATGAGACCATGCTCTTGCAGTCTCTGCAGTGGGAATATGATCTCTGTTTGCGGGAATAAACTCTCTCGAGTAGGTCGTTGGCAGAGGGATTTTCTTCTCCAAGTAAAACCCTCTAATCTGCAAACCAGACAGCTTCTGGCAGGGCACAATGGTATTCCTTGAAGCCATTGTAGAAGGTTTCAGTTGTACTGGCTCCTTCCTTGTATTGAGAGCTTTTGTTGCCTCTTCAAGGATAACAGTGGTGTCGCTCTGGGTGTCAAGAAGTGCGTACATGAGAACTTCACGATCTGGCTCGCTTGTGGTTGACACCCATACTGGAATGATTGTGGAGGTTTGAGTGTTGTTAATGTCCCTTACGACTCTGTTAGATATGGCCTCATTTGACGGCCTTGTCCCCTTATCTTGTGGGGGCTCTTTCCTATCCCTTGACCTTTCTTTAGTACGATCTTCGTTCATGCAGGATGGATGCCTCCTCTGACAGGTGTCACAGGTGTTCCTGTTATCACAATCTTTCAAACGATGTCCAGGCCTTAAACAGCCGAAGCTCAATTTATTTTCTTGAACAAACTTCTGTCGCTCTGCGGTGGGCTTATCCAAGAACTTCCAACATTTGTGGAGACTGTGACCTGACTTCTCTCAGAAGACACAACTAGTAACAGTACCTTTTTCATCGGAGTTAGTTGCTAATACCCTTGCTCCAGGGCTTTGAATCCTTGGCGTCTTAGGTTTCCCATCTTCACTTGGTTTCAAAGCTTAAAGGGATGTTAAAGGGATGTGTCCTTGGATCCTATCTTAGGCCATGCATTGAGCTTATCTCTGAAGGACTTGGCAATGAGGAATTTGTTTACGTACCTTCTTCAAGAATGGTCCACACAGCAAAAAAAACATTGCAGTAAATGTACGGCATCTCCAAAACAACGGAAGTCAACAGCTTATATGGAGCTGATGGAGCGCAAAGACAATTCTTTGACCCAGAGGTCAAACACACAAATCTGAAACGCCCGTCCTTCCAAGCCAAAGGCTGACTCTGTTCCCAACAGAAAGTAACTTCGATGGTATTCTTGGCAGGCCCACCAACATATTTTCTTAAGTAGTATATTTTCTCAGTTGCTGGTATGTTCTTCCTGTCTATCAGAGTCTGAAAAGAGACCTTCCAGTCAGTGAAAGAGACTTGTTCTCCGTTGAATGTTACTGGTTCAGGTATGGGGAGGCAGCTTACACTGATGGATTCCGTTAGTAATCTGACCATGGTCTTGGTGCCATTTTCTTGTTGTGTGCTTGTCACAACATGTTGTGGTGAGAGACTCTGAAATGAGCAACCTCTGTGCATGACTTCTTTCTCTTTCACAGATTTGCAGTTAGAGTAGTTCTCTCTTCTCGTCCTCTGAGTATTCATCTTGCTCGTACACTCCGCTGTCCTCTTCTTATCTCCATCTTCGAGTCTCTGAAGCTCTACTAGTTGGCATTCTTGCTTAACCATTACTTCTAAAGCTGCTTGGTTAGCAGCAACTTCTACCGCAGCCTCTTGTCTCTTGACAGATGACACACTTGAGCGTCCGGAGGTGACCTTTTGAGTTGCTTTGAGACTGGGAGGATGCAATTGAGTGCTGATAGTTGAGACTTGACTTATGTGAGAGTTCGGACATGCACAATGAATTGCTCTCATTCCAGTGCAGCTTTCTATTTGGTTACTTTGAGCTTCTTACCTGCTTTCTAACTGACACCTTACAGCCTTGATAATAGACCTTGTAACTGCTTCGCAAGTATCAAATCTGCGGCGCATATCATTGTCGGGAATGTCGATTTGACGCAAATTTACATAGTCAATGTTTAGATCTGTAGAGGTATGGCTAAACTTGTTTAGGAGGTATTGTAGTAGGTCTTCAGAGAAACAGCCTGTCAGTGACAGTTTTGCCTCCTTTTACCAGACCCTTCCACTTCTCATAGCTGACACTGAAACGATGTTCAAGCTGTCTCCACCTTTCGTCACTCAGTTCCCTGCCCTTTTCAGTTAACCTGCGGACCCTCTCACCTCTTCGTGGCTCTTGTTGTGATGTCTCATTAGCAGCCTCTGTATCATCATTCGCTGGCAGCCGTGACTCCACACCGGTCTCTTCCTGCTGCTCTGTTTGTTGTGATGAAGGTTTGACGTTCCCGAGGTGTTGCTGCGGCTGCTCAACTTGACCCATCCCATCCCCTGTCACCTTTAGTGAAACTACCTCTTTCTGACATTCTAGATAAGGCTTGGATAAGTGAGTATGTCATTTATACTCTAATTCACTGTAATTTAAACCTTGGTACGTGATATAAACACGTATAACGCTTTTAACAAAAGCTTGAACAAACACTTTACCAAAACAATTACACTATTAACTTACAGGTGAAAATATGATTAATAGGTGTATGCTAACCCTTAATGTTTTGTAGCTATATATATTTTTTTAGTAAGTATCAAAAAATATTTTTCCAGTAATGCACATACCAGTGATACTTTTCAGATAGAAAGAGCAGATGCATACTTATAGCAAGTCTTAATGAAATACACAACTATCTCCAGCCCTTACGAATTGTAATCTTAAAGTCTCTTATTAGCTGTTCACAAGGCTAGGACCACCTTCAAACACCTTGACTCGTACTTGCGTGTCTGACTTTCCTGTTAGTCTTGACCTTATGTTGCCTCACGATGTTTCCTTATGTGGAGATTTTCTTCTTAGGTTGCAGGTAGGTGCAAAACTCTTATCTGACAGCCTACCAGGACTTGGGAATCTTGTAGACGTTTTACAGCTGGATGAGATTCTTATTTCTCTCTTGCTTGTGAAGAGCATTGAGTTCTCACTGTAGCTCCCTCCAGTAACCACGAACACAACCGTTCCTTGATTTTAACTGGCGGCTTTTTATTCTGTAGTTTTGGTCAGAATTATCACCTTCCGTGAGAACTATAAAATAGATGAAAGTACAGTTAAGCACACTCTTACAACTTTCTTGTCTTATGAGTCACTTATTAGCATGATATAACTCTGAAGTGCTTACATACATAAAAAAATTGTTTAGCTGGAGATAACAGTATCAGATTAAACACATGAAAAAAGGAAAAATACTTAATTGGCTGCTTATTACAGAAGGGAGGAAATCAAAAACGTCACACTTTTATTCCTGGCATGAATTTACGCTTTATCCTTAATTATTATAACGTTACAATCCTAACATACATGCTTCAACCTTTACGAACTACACCCGAAGACATGAAAAACCTAGCTAACACAGTGTGGGATTGCCTTCACTCGACAAGTGTGTTGCTACGATAATAATCCCCGTCACAACAGTTCTTAGCCACGTAGTTCTGCTTGTTTTACCATTTCCCCCGCATAGCGAAGACGTAAGCAATTCAAACAAAAAACAACGACATAGACTGACAGGTTACTTGTCAGTTACAACCAGTAGAAAATAATGTACTACATTATTAAAGAAGTCCACCATCTTTTGAAGTCCTCTCTCCTATGTTGAAGGGAAGAGCTGAGGTAAAGAAAGGAGAGAGCTGAAGAGGTCAAGGTGTAATATGAATGTACTGTAGTTATTAGAGATGGAAGCAGAGAAGCTGAAGGCTGAATAGAGCAGGACTCTTTGAGGAGGGGATTTAGTGACAGTCTGCCTCGAATTATAATGAGCAGGGCTTTTTCAGGCGGCCACAAAGAGCCGTTACGTTTACCCTTCTCTCTGGCCAACTACACAGCAAGGGTCTGTATGACATCACCTGGAAGGCATGTTTCAAACACATTGGTTGCGAAACGCCTGAAAGATGTCAGCCTAGAATCACCTCACCTCGCTCCGTCTGAGCATATGGGAGGAACTGATCAATAGCGACTTATGTACTTGTATGGGGTTTGACTACTAGTGTGTTCAACTGCTGTTGCCTTTTGTGTTTTTGTTTTCTCAAGAATGGCTACCCTGGTAAGGAGAGGGCTTCAAAAGACGCTCATCCCCAGGTACAGTAACTAATGGCAGAGCTGGACCTGACATAGATCTCTTCAGCATGACTTGGTAGAGCAGCATTTGCCGTAGGATTATCTGCATTTCTGTTTCCAGTAGCGGAGTGCAGTTGATTTGATCTTGTTTTAAAGGGCACGGCTTGACTTATTTAATCTGCTCCGTTCCGTAAGACCTCATTTTACACAACTGCTAAAGTTTGTTTTTTGAACCAAAAACTTTCGGAGAAAGACTTTGGTTATATTGGAACGTAAAAGAGAGCTGATAGTTTGGTCTGTGTTTTTTCCCTAAATGTTTCAGAGTTCAACTTGATCAGGCTTTATGTGGGGTAGTTGGAGTATTTTTCAACACAGTTTAGCTCCCTTAAATGAGCTTTTATCATATTTTCATCCATAACTTCAAACACTCCTTTGTGTATTTAGGATAGTGGCAAATAGACTAACAGCGTAATCTACTACTAAGCTGAGGGAGATGCTTAAAAAATGTATTATTTCTGTTTTTGTGCTGTACTTTTCACTCTTTACATACTGTGTCTGTCAGTGAGTGACCCTGTTGTTCCTCCACACTGATGACATGCTGGATCTGTATGTTTGGCTTGCTCTGAACTGTCTGTCTAACTCTCTCTCTCTCCCTCCCTCCATCTCTCTTTCTCCCTCTAGCTGCCCTCTGATGGTCCGGGTGGTCAGCAGCAGCATCAGGGTCCTTCTCGTGTGGCGGCTGTCGGCCCGTACATCCAGTCGTCCACCATGCCTCGCGGCCCAGTGAGACACGAGCTGCTGGTCAAACCTGCTGTCTACCCCGACGGCACCGCTAACATGCCTGCACAGCCAGAACCCCAGGGCGAGGCCAACACAGGTGCGACAGTGACCTTTAACCTTACAGATGTTCATTTCACCTTTCCCCTCTCACTTCCTCCCTCTTGGCCCTGGCAAACGTTTGCCTGTCAATTCTTCTCCTGAAGTCTCCACTCCATCTCTTACGCTCACAGTCTCCTTTTAATTAAGGTACTCTATATCTCTACCTCAGCTGAGTGATAAATAAAATCCAGATGACGAGCTTGTAAGAGGTTTGACATGTGACTGAGTTCCCCACCCTCAACAGGAGCTGAGGATTCTGAGATACCCCGGTTGATAGATGGGCTCTAGTTGTAAAGTGACTCTGAGCTCAGAAGGTAACCTAGGGGCTTGGTGCTCTGGTGTGGCTACTTCCTCTACCAATCCCCCTAACCATAGATCTAGGATTCGATTACCCTACTAATTTGAACCTGAACCATTAGGGGGATTGAAAAGATACCAGACCTTGAATCAGGAGTTATGTTGCTGTGTTGTGGTGCCCGTCTGAGATGATAACCTACCTTCTCCTTATCCATAATTCTTCCGCCACTAAATGGTGACTTATGTCTGCCAGGGTGGAATACCAGCCCTCATGTTGCTGTGTGATTGTGCATTCAGAGGTTGAACCAGGGAAAGCTCAGTAGTATCCTCTTCAGATTGGTCAAATAGCTACTATGAATTTACCTAATCTACAGGTAACTGCCAAAATAAAGGAAACATCAACATAGTCTTAATAGGATGTTGGGCCAAAACAGCTTCAATGCCCAGATTCTACAAGTGTCTGGAACACTGTTGGAGGATCATGCAACACCATTCTTCCGTGAGAAATTCCATAATTTGATGTTTTGTTGATGGTGGTGGAATATGCTTTCTCAGGCCCAGCTCCAGATTCTCCCATAAGTGTTCAATTGTGTTGAAATCTGGTGACTGAGACGACCATGGCATATGGTTTACATCGTTGACATGCTCATCAAACCATTCAGTGACCACTCGTGCCCTGTGGATGGGGGCATTGTCATCCTATGGGGGCATAGCCAAAATAATGGCCTGCCCAACATTTTTATGCATGATAGGATGTTAATTGCTTAATTAACTCAGGAACCACACCTGTGTGGAAGCACCTGCTTTTAAAATACTTTGTATCCATAATGTACTCAAGTGTTTCCATTATTTTGGCAGTTACCTGTACATTGGCACTAAAGGCATCTACATGATTCCCATCCGAAACAGTTCAGAACAGTTTGTGCATATATTATGATGCCATTCTGTGATGTTTCTGTTCGTTCCCAGCTAGCAATGAGGGCCGCCCAGAAGCGTCCCTCTTCCGGGGAGCCGGAACTGATTGAATCAGCCCGGTGTCAGACTCGGCCCGGAATCAAAATGAATGACTGCCCAGAATCGTCCCAAGTACATCGGGCCGTTTCCGTCTACCAGAATTCAGCCGACTTTGCCGGCATCTTACCAGAATCCCCCCAGAAGCGACCCGATGAAAATGTAAATAAATCTATACAAAATTACCGGATTTAGTCATTTTAAATAGTACTATTATACATTTTATACATACAAATTATACCCATCCACAAAAAAAAACATTTTGTCTCGGAGGAAACACCGTACAACTGGGGACCGTGTCAGCGTGCATGCGCCTAGCCCGCCACAGGAGTCACTACAGCGCGATGGGACAAGGACATCCCGGCCGGCCAAACCCTCCCATATCTCGGACGACGCTGGGCCAATTGTTCATCGCCTCATGGGTCTCCCAGTCGCGGCCGGCACGGGTCTAGAACCAGCATCTGTAGATCCGCAGGTTGCACTGCAACGCAGTGTCATAGACCGCTGCGCCACTCGGGAAGGTCCAGCCACAAAGTTTTTAATGCTTATCAATTGCCTTGCACAAGTATCAAAATACTACACATGACTCTTAAGGAATTTCATTTAAATGTTAATTGTATTTTATTTAATTTTTTGAAACAATGAGGAAAATATGGAAAAATAAATAAATAATGACATTTTTATTAATTATATAAAGCAGCCTGTGTAATCATCTGCCAGAGAGTAGCCCCAATCTGCCCCAGCCCCAAGTAATACATTTGGGCCAGATAACTGTCACCGGAATCGGCCCGAGCCCCAAGTAATACATTTAGGCCTGATAACTCACACCGGAATCGGCCCGAGCTCAATCCCTACATCCTAGCCATAAGTAATACTGCCAAAGGCGGCCCAGACTCAGGCCACATGACGTCGGCCGAGTCTGACTCTCAGCCGAGTGCTCCGACTCTCAGACGGAATCGGCCTAGATCCACTGTGCTAGCTGGGTTTTGGTCTTCAGCAAAGGTTTCTTTTCCGTCTGTTCGTGCAAACAAATTTTGGTAGCCGAAGTCTACACCCATTCTTCAGTCATTGGTCAACAGTAGAGATTCTTCAATTACATTCCTTCCTGTAATTGACATACTTATTCCACCAGAGGGGGAAGTAGTGCAAGTTGATACGATGGTCAGATTACCCTATCCAAATTCTACAGTGCTTCTGAGTAGGAATGACAAATCCAGTACTATTTTACTCATGAGTGAGTAATGGATTTGACTCAATTGTTGGGCTGAATAGAATACCGGTGGAGATATTACATGTGCTCAATTTCCATTTCATATTCAGTCAACCAATTATTTCATATGAGGACTTTTTAACTCATGAATTGAATATTCATTCACTTTTTGAATTGACTTAAATGTAAGGAAATTGACCAAAAACACTGACAATAAGAGCTTCGATTCAGTCAGGTTGCATAAATGCCAAACTAATGACACACACACACAAAACCAGTTAAAGCACATTAGAGGTTGGTCTTTTTGCATTATCTACAGAATGACTCAGTCTTACTCATGCACCTGATCACTCACTTGTTCAGTCCGCCTTAAAGAACTACCCTGGTAGAAGGAGGTGTGTGTGTGTGTGTGTGTAAGAGAGAGGCATCAATAAACATTTATGATATGAAATCAAAACTAGTCAGTCATTTCATCGGTCCATCTTTTCCTTTACACGTCCTCTTCAGCGCAAAATGAGAGAAAAACAGTTAAAGTAACAGGTTTTCCCCAGTCTGCCGTGATGTTACATGCAATCACTTCTGCGTGATGAGCCAATATGCAGTGGGAAAGAAAAGCTGTACATCGAACATCTCTTCCCAACTATTTTGCTATCTATATGGCACGGCTGTACATTTGTTGGTCCTTAAATGAAATCGGTGTATATTTTTATGTATCTGGGAAAAAAGGAGACCTAGGGGAGGAAAGAGGTGAATCTGCAGCCGGTCCAAACCCCTCCAGAGCTCTCCTCCATCGACGGGGAGTCTCCTTGCCTGGCCCCGGGTCCAGCCAGACCTGCACCCCTCACCATGCCCACACTGGGCCCCCTGCTCTGGCCTATAACGGACCGAATCTTTAACACTAGATATCTGGATTTCTAAGGCTCCTCTGCTTTTTGTCTCTCGTGCATTTTTGGTTATTTTAGAATCCATGTTCTTGCTTAAACCTCTGAAAGAGCTGCGGGCTAAGATGAAAAGTACACACTCCCTCTGGTGTGGTGTGCTCTGTGTGAATGTGTCCGCTTGTGCTTGCTGTTTGTTACCCTTTCAGTCGATGCTATATGGACAGAGAGAGAGAGTTGTGTGGGCGTGGAAATACGCTTTGAGGGGGTATGTTTGTTATGGAGGAAGAAAAAAAAGGAGTTAGTATTGTCATCGTCATCTCTCTTTCTGCCAGATCTCTGTTGTTGTCTGTGTTGCTGTGAGGCAATACTGCCTGTTTGTTGAATTAAACCGTGCCTGTTGCTATTCTCCTTCCACTCTGGATTCGGCAGCATTCTAAATGGGTCCGTTGGAACGAACACATTACCTCCAGCAGAACTGACAGTCTGACAACCATGTGGTTTCGGACTGTCCCGATCAGGTCTAAATCAGTTACTGAGGAAATTAGAAAGATGGAAAGAACTAGCTAGCTCTACCACATTTTGCGCTGCTGTACTGTCTTAATCCGGCTGAGAAAAGAGAAGACCCTGCCACAGGGTATTGCTATATAGCCCAGCTTTGGCCAGACCCTTTCTAAATATATTTTGCCTTCCATTGGTTTCAATTGAAAGTATTTTTAGAAACCACAACTCCCTAACCACCACGCTCACCCCCCTCTCTCAGCTAAATTGGCAGAGTGGGGCCCTTCTGGACCAGAGCCCAACAGCAGTAGTCATGGGTCATCCTCCACACTGCCCAGAATGACCTCTCACTCCAGCCCCAACACAGAGCAAGGTAATCACCCCCACAGCACAACAACCACACATAAATATGACTGTACACTCGACCACACGATGACCAGATATGTAGTGGCCAAATCATATCTGCGAACCCACACAAACATGAAGACTCAAATTGCCACTTCACTTTCCTTGAATATGCACTTAATAGCTTACACAGTCCAGATAGGGTTTTGCTATTGTTTTCCCTGTATGTTTGCATAGTTATGTTTTACACCTGTGTTGTTGTGTGTGTAGATGAGACTGAGGAGATGAAGAAGGACAGGAGGGTGCGTCCGTTTTCCATGTTTGAGCCCACTGAGGTGCCCGCCGCCTCCCTCCGCAAGAACCAGAGCAGTGACGACCTGGTCAGAGACTCCCAGGTAAGAACTGTGTATCTCAACAAAAATGCCCCTAAGCTATTTTTACTGCAGACCCAATGGATGGTGCCCAGAATGTCTCAATGTCAGAATGTCAGAAAACTGAAAATTCTTTAAACATGAACACTTGACATCAGGAGTTGTCCTTGATCAGTTGTGTGTGAGTGCGTGTGTGCGCGCATGCCATTCCTCTGTGGTCTAACCAGCTCCTCTCTGTTCTCCTTTCCCCAGTCTGCTGCTAAACCCCCAGTTAAAGTTCCCCCACCCGTTGCCAGTAAACCTAAAGCCCCCAGTGGTGCCCCCTATGGCAAGCCAGGCTTCAACACAGGCACCTTCCCCAAGGCCAAGCCTCCCAGCCAGCACCAGCAATCCCAGGGGGGCCCACAGGCCCATGTCTCCCTGCCCCCCTCCCAGAGCCAGACCCTGCCCCTGCCCTCAAAGCAGGACCCCCCTCCGGCCGCCACTGTCAGACCCTTCACCCCAGAGCTGCCTAAAGACCTGATCAAGCCCCAGACCCTGGCAGCCAGCTCCATCTACTCCATGTACACCCAGCAGCCCACCCCAGGCAAGCCCTTCCCACCGGTCTTGCAGGGGGCTCTCAACAGGAGCCAGAGCCGCGGCAACGGATTTGTCAGTGGTAAGACTACCTGCTAGTTCTGGCTCCTCTTCTGTTCCTGTTGACTTTATCAGGGCTACTGTCTGCCTGGAGTCATTTGGCTATTTGTCTTAAGACTTTGTCAATCAAGAAAGATGTGTGAACCATGGCTCCAAAGCATTTCACTGAACACCAGAGTACTACAAACAGTCTTGTTTCTGTTCTTTTCTGTTTTACACTTACTGCAAGAGTAACTCCTAACAGAGAGGTCAAAGCAGACTGCCATAAGTCTTATGTTAAGTACCTAGGAGAGTACAGTAATTAAATTTAGCCAGTGGAGAGGAGAGGGTCCTGACTCAGAACAAGCTGCAGTTAGTGAATCTAATTAAAGGTAATAAGCCCCGAGGCATGGCAATCGTTAAATAAAACATCAACGTAATCCTCATCATCACCCTGTTACTATTACCGGTTTGCATATGCAGATATGTCTGACTAGGTTTGTAATGAGTTAGTCTCACCTGTGGGATTTCTCCTCTAGAGTGAAACAGAGGACATGAACTCTCAGGGATCTGCTCTGCTCTGGCCAGGAAAAACTTGATGCCCTGGTTATGATAAGACAAGCACCTAGAGTTTTTACTGGTCAGGTCACATGATCAGAATAAACCCTTGGCCCTATCTGAGACTGGCTGTGTCTCAATCTGCAGAAGTGAGGTCTTTAGTGTGCTTTCACAATGTATTAAGAGTCCATAAGGCTGTCATCCCTGTGGATCTCCTTCAGGGCAAAGCCACCAACCTGACATGTTGACACACATCTTCTCCATCGACAATCACTCGAGTGGAGTATGATTGTCCTCCATGGGGTCTTCCAGGTGTTGAGTCTCTCCTTGGATAGCTGCCGCTTGTCCTCTGCGGCACGGTGGAGATCTTTTTGGTGTAGTGCAGCTCCTTCAATAAATGCTTTTTCTTCAGTTGTCTGTTTTAATGCAGCGTGCTCCTAGTTTTTCTTAATTTAATTTAATATATATATATATCATAAATCCAGTTCATAAAGTTATACAAGCCTAGCTAGTAGCTACTGAATGTCATTTTCCTGAGTGTGGACATTTTACAAGCGAAAGTGAACAAGATAAATTGTGCAAATGAACAAAGTAGTGATGTATGCTTTTCTGAAGGAAGAGCAGCATGTGTACATGGAGAAGAATGGAGGAGGGAAAAAACGCTAGTACAGTGGTCACCAAACGGTCAATCTTCAAGGCACTCCTAGTCGATCACTAAACATTTCTGTAGAAAAGCCAATGATAAAGGTGTAAAGGCTTGTGCTCTTTTTTTTCTCTCCGTGTTATTCGTGTTGCGCTGTTGGCAGTAGCTGCACTTGTTTCAGAAGCCCTGCGCACTGGGTAGGCAAAGTGTTCCCATTTTGATGCATTTCATTTGTCTGAAAGAGATTCACTCCACCTACCCGGCAGACTGGGAGATCTGTGGCTAAATTGAGTGTGCCTACTGTGGTGATCAATCGAACAGCTCAAATCACAACCCCGGCCACAGCAAAGTTTGATACTGGCATACGTGAGATTTTTATAACTTCATAACCAGAGAGAGACTGTCAAAGAATACAGCAAAGAGCTGCTGATTTTATTAGTGAGTTCATGTCTAAGTTTTTAACGTTTGCAGTCAGAATGACTGCTCATTAGCTTGAAGGGGGTCCCTCGGGGCCCAGCCGGTGCTTCTGTTAACATCGGGAGACTGATACAAGGGCAGCAACCACACGGTCCTTAACAGATAGGGGCCGGGTCCAGTGGCATGGAAAAAACTGGCAGTGTGCCCTTGAGCAAGGCACTTAACCCTAATTTGCTCAAGGGGCGACGTACTACTATGGCTTTCTTGTAAAACAACACATTTCACTACACCTGTGTGTGTGACAATAAAACATATATATTTTATTTTAAAATGATTTTATATACTGCCTGGATGATATTCTTAAAAGCTGATTCAAATGTTACATGTTCTCCAACTCTGGTCCTGGTGTGTCATTGTTTATTAGCAGGAAAAGAGGTTGTCTGTTTGTTGTTTTTATAAAGCCTGCTTTAAATCCTAACCGATTCTCTCTGTTTATTTCTGTGTCTCTCTCTGTGTGTGTAGTGTACGGTAAGCCTGTGATCCCCAGCGGAGGCCCCCAGCACCCAGAGAACCCTTACAGCGAGCAGCGACATTCCCCAGACCAGCACTCTGAGGTGGACCACGGGGCCCCCCATGTCCCCCCTGCCGAGGGCCAGCAGGGGGAGACAGAGCGCACCCCTCGTCCCCTCAGCCCCACCAAGCTGCTGCCCTTCATCTCCAACCCCTACCGCCACCAGAGCGACGGGGACCTGGAGGCCCTCAGGAAGAAGCTGTACAACGCCCCGCGGCCCTTGAAGAAACGCAGCTCTATCACAGAGCCCGAGGGCCCCGCGGGGCCCAACATCCAGAAACTGCTATACCAGAAGACCACGCTGGCTGCTATGGAGACCATCCTCACCACGCCCACCACACCCGAGGCTGTGAAGGAGGAGGGAGGGGCAGGGCCTGGTGTTCCAGGGGCCCAGATTGGTGGGGATGGCAGCCAACCGGAGAGTGTAACACTTGAGGCTTGTGAAGTCCTGCCCCCCTCCCCTAACCTCCTCCCCGCACTCCCTGCAGAAAACACTCCCCCACCAGCCGTCCCAAAGGGAGAACGAGAGGAGTTCACCGCCCCTCCCCATCCGGCCCATCCTGCACCGCGACCTGACCAGCCCCTGTTCCCCCCACCGTCCCCTGTTGCTGCTGCTGGCATGGAGCAGCCCAGCCCACCCAGCCTGACCCCTCCTCCAGAGAGTTTCACGGAGGAGTTCCCCCCCTACCCCCCACCACCCTACCCCAGCGGGGCTGGGCAGGAGAGCCTGGGGGAGGACACTCTCAGCATGCAGGCACCAGAGGTCACTGGACAGGTCACATTGCCACCTGTAAGAACCCTAAGTTACACTGTTGTTTTACTGATGATGATACATTATATTTAAAGTACCTTCCATGACATTCATAAACATCAGCTCGCAATCAGTCACATTTAACATCAGTACCAGATCAAACAGATCCACTCTACTTGCTGCAAATAGCCTTACACCAGTCTTAAGCCATAGCATGTATTAACAATAGCCGCCTGTACTCTACAGTACTGTATGTGCCTCATGTTGTTAGTCTCATGGTCGGATCATGGGTTTTTCTGACTGTTCAGATTATACAGTACATGTTCACCCTCCACACTCTCATTGGTTATATAAGCACATTAATCCTGATCAAGTGCAATAGGATGTGGAACCTATTCACTCTTCGCCCATCCAAAGGTGACAATGAAATGAGCTTTGGTTATTTTCTAGCCCTGTAAGTAAACAACAAGTTGCATTCCATTGTTGATCCCCTCTAAGCTGGTTTATCAGTGGGGTCCTACTAGGGCTGGGCGATATTGCCAAAATATCATATCACAGTATTTAAAAAAAAAAATATATATATATATATATATATATATATATATATATAAAATGGACAGTATGACTATTTGACGTTTTTGAATAACAAAAGTTCTAAATTTGCTTCATGAGTAGTGCGTGACCCTAGGGTGTCAACATATTCTAAGTGATTTTAATGGGTCTATCTCCATTCTGATTGTTATACTGTTCAATTCAACCAAAAATGATTTTCAATTTCTGCGTTTCCTGCACTCATTTGAGATCCTTTCCACACGTAGGGCTGCATGATATAGGCAAACAATCCAAGCCTTATTTTTAACCAAATGTTGCAATTGCGATTTAGAGCAAAACACTTGGGTGAACTGTTGGAATCATGACATGGAATCATAGACACTTTGAATACAGTGTTGTTTGACATGACAGTGAATGGAAATCCCATGGAGGAGTTATTGTGAACCAACGTTTTGATACGTGTTACCTAGGGGACCCCATAATCTTTGGCTACATTGAATGTTTTGTCTTAGCTACTTCATGAAGTTAACATATTCTTGCTTCGCATATTCCTATTTGATTTAGAAGATAGGGTTGCCGGGGGGGGGGGGGTTTACAAGACTCATTGCGCTCTAGCGACTCCTTGTGGTGGCCCGGGCGCCTACAGGCTGACCTCGGTCATCAGTTGAACAGTGTTTCCTCCGACACATTGGTGCAGCCGGCTTCTCGGTTAAGCGAGCAGGTGTTAAGTGATGCGGTTTGGCGGTTCGTGTTTCAGAGGACTCATGAACCGACCGTTGGGGAGTTAAGAACCAGAAAGGGCCCTTTCTTTCATGGGGCCAGTAATAACCATAATCTGGTTGAGTAATAATCAGGTTGCTTAGTGAAACCAGTAGTTTCTTCACTGATTTGGTCCCCTCACAAAAAGCTCAGTGCTGAGCTAGGAGCTGAAGGAACAGGTCGCTCATACATTTTCTCTCTTTCAAGCCAGGGTATTCACATTCAATGGATACTCTGGATACTCTATCGAATGGTTTTTATCAATGTGTTTATTATTCTTTAGCATGGTGTGGCATTGTGGGCTGGCACCCATTCATATGAACTGAGCATTGATTTGAAATGTGGCTCAAGGACCTCCATATATCATCTCTCTATCCGTTTGAGCACAGATGGGACCGGACACTAGCTAAAATCCTTAGACACTTCCTTGTGAGTGTGTGTCAGTGGCTGTGTGACTTCATCAAGGCATGACATTGTTTGAAAAGTGTTCTCACCTCCGTGTGTCTGTATTAGGGGAAGAGGACCAACCTGCGTAAGACTGGCTCAGAAAGGATCGACCACAGTATGAGGGTGAAGTTTAACCCCCTGGCCCTGCTCCTGGATTCCTCTCTGGAGGGAGAGTTTGACCTGGTCCAGAGGATCATCTACGAGGTAAGACTATGTCTGTGTATGTATGATGTATACTGTATACTGAGATGTATACTGTATATTATTCCCTAGTGGCTCTCTATTAAGGTATTTCGTAAGCAAAGATTTTCATAGACGAACAGTGTTTACAAGTGCTTTTTAACAGGCTTGTGTGTAGTGAGGGAAAATGTGTAAAGTTGTTTTTGTAATAGCAGGTAGCATGGTAGCTGGTTAAACATCCCTCTCAAAGTGAAGTACTGTAGTCTTAATGTTTGTTTTGTAGTCTTAGCTGATTATCATTTTTATCAAGTGGGTGTAAAATAGTCTGTGTGTAAAGCGAGTTGTGAAATCGTATCCACCTCTCTCTCCCCTCTCAGGTGGAGGACCCTAGTCTGCCAAATGATGAGGGGATCACAGCCCTCCACAACGCAGTCTGTGCCGGACACACGGAGATCGTCAAGTTCTTGGTGCAGTTTGGTGTCAACGTCAACGCAGCCGACAGTGATGGATGGTGAGTGGACCCTATACTACCAATATCTCTGATTGTGATTCTTACTGCAGTCAGTGATAGGAGTGTTGTAAACTGCAGTCCAACTTGAACTCTTACTTGAAAGTATTTCGGAATGTATGATTTTTTCCCCCCTCTTAATATCACACTCCTTTTTCCTCCCTTTCTTTCTTCTTTTCCCTCTCTCGTTCTCTCTCAGGACTCCGCTGCATTGCGCGGCCTCCTGTAATAACGTGCAGGTGTGTAAGTTCCTGGTTGAGTCGGGAGCAGCGGTGTTTGCTATGACCTACAGCGACATGCAGACGGCAGCAGATAAGTGTGAGGAGATGGAGGAGGGATACACCCAGTGCTCCCAGTTCCTCTACGGTTAGTAGCTCAACATTTCTACTGATCTTATAGCCTTGAGTGTTATGTCTGGGGTAAGTTTGTGTGTATGCGTGCATATATCTGTGTGTGTGTGTATGCTTTGTACATTTTTGTATGAGTGTATGTGTTCTTGCTCTGCTAAACCCTCTTTCTCCTCCTCTTTCCTCCAGGAGTGCAGGAGAAGATGGGCATTATGAACAGGGCTGTGGTCTACGGCCTGTGGGACTACTCCAATGACAATTCTGATGAGCTGGCGTTCCGTGAGGGTGATTGCATGACAATCGTTCGCCGGGAGGATGAGGACGAGATCGAGTGGTGGTGGGCGCGCATGGGCGACACCGAGGGGTACATCCCTCGGAACCTTTTGGGGGTGAGTCACAGTGTCACAACTGAGTTTCCTAAAGTTAAACCTTCCTGAATAACTTTGCATTAAGAGGTTATTAATTATTGTTTGATAATGTTCCAATATATCTAATAAGCAGTATGTGTGTCTTTCTCAACAGCTTTACCCAAGAATCAAGCCCAGACAGAGAAGCCTGGCTTAGACAGGCTCATCCTGAACTGGACATGGTCTGCATCTTAGGCTACGTTTACATAAGCAGCCCAATTCTAATATTTTTTTCCACTAATTGGTATTTTGACCAATCACATCAGATCTTTTCACATCAGATCTTTTTCAGAGCTGATCTGATTGGTCAAAAGACCAAATGGTGAAGAAAAGAAATGCAGAATCGGGCTGCCTGTCTAAATGCAACCTAATTGGTCCACTATGGCTTCCTCTCCTCGTCTCCTCTCCGCGTCTTTTCCTGCTTCATCTGCTCTGACCTGTCATGTCAGGATGGGTACTAGTAATATGTTAGAAGGTTCCAGGGTAATTTGATCTCACTTTGCCAGCTCTTTCACATCAGTGAGGATGGATGAAATGAGGCAAGGGAAGGGAGCCAGTCGAGACGACTGAGACAACAATTGATATGGAGATCCACGCAGGCTTTAACAGGACTTTACAAGGACAGGCCAACAATCACATGAAGAAACGTTGAAAGACCAAACCACTTGAAGGATTTTAAACTGACCTATGAACACTACTTGTCAGGCGGGCCTATAGCCACTGACTCTATGGCCCGACTGTGTCACTTTTACATACCAGCAGAAGAGGTTTTCCACATCTATTTTTCAGACCACTTTGTGTGTATAAGGCACTAAAGGCATTATGTTTCTCTACATGTTCGTCATATTGTTTTCAGATCAGATTTAAGTATCTGCAGTTATATTGATCGGAACTCTGGGGATAAATGGAACAAAAAGTATTTTTATGTAGAAAGATGATTTTACACTTCTTAAATAGTCTTTCAAACTGTGTTTTCTTCTGGGTTATTATTTAATTTTAACCCTGTTAGAAGGAGCTGGAGCTGAAGAGAGTATTAGGTGAGTGAATGGATGAGTGTAATGTTTGGTGATGCGCGACATTCTGTCTGAACAGTTATTCTGTTACCTCGACAATCCCTGTGGGGGCTCGGTCTGCTTGTCATTTCCTGTTTTTAGTGGCCGTGTCCCTCTGTGTAACTAAAATGTTTAACCCATGTTTCAGCATTGACCCTACTGTATTGGCAAGAGTTAATGTGTGTTTGTGTGTGTGTGACGCTATTACCACTGTTCAGCTTATAAAATGGGGGGGGGGGGGGGGGGGGGTGTATAATGTTAATGGTTGGCAAAATTTAGCCTATGCCACTGTTGATTTAGCAATTGCTATTGACTCTTGTTCTTTTATGATGCCAAAATAGCCTGTGGTATGTTTTCTATGTGAGCAGATTATTAGCATCGCTCATTATGTTTCTCTACACTGGCTTTATGGTTGAGATATAACAAACATAATTGTACTGCGGTTGTGCTATTGTCACAATGAGCATTCCTCTGAAACTAACTCACTTGTCGAATCCATGTTTTCTGTTGCTGAAATGATGTCCATACAATTCATTTGGACCATTTAGCCATGTAGGAAGGATGAGACTAAACTTCAAGAAACATTTTGCACATGTTATACCTGTGTAGCTTTTGATTGAAGAGTAAGAGAGGGCAAAAGAGTCATGGTTACAATGGCAGACAAGGATGTCTTTCCTTAAAATCCCTCAAGCAAGTTTAATTGAATGAAAACTCGGTTAATCAGCTCATTCATAGTAAGGAATTCTGTATCAACTCGCCTCTACCCTTACCACTGTCTACTCAACAGATGTATTTATTTTTGTTACCTTATCATCATTTTTTTGTCTCGTCAAAACTATAACCTCACATGGAGAATTGTAAACATTTACAATAAAATACTTTGAAAACTAATTGCTGTGACTGTGTCTTCTAGACCTGGAGCCATATGTATCAAGCGTCTCAGAGTAGGAGTGCTGTTTAGGATACATTTTGTCTTTTAGATCACCATGAACAAGATTACATGGACAGGGGGGACCTGATCCTAGATCAGCACTGCTCCTCTGAGACGCTCGATGCATACGGTCCCAGATAGTTGTGTGCTAGCATTAGAATGATCCTATCCTCTTTTTGTGAGATGAAATAGTGCTCTGCATTCTTAAAAATATGTAAGTATCTTAATCACCTGTGAATTTGTTTCAGGTAAGTATTGTTCTAGAAGTGTACTTGAGATATGAAGCATTGAAATACACATGAAGCAGTGGACTACATAAACATTAGAATACACAGAGGAACACTGACCTTTCTGTTATATACTAAGCAGAAATAAAAATGCAACATGCAATAACTTCAAACATTTTACTGAGGTACAGTTCAGGAAATCAGTCAATGGAAATACATTTATTAGGCCCTAATCTATGGATTTCACATGACTGGGCAGGGGTGTCGCCACGGGTGGCATGCTCACTAACAGTGATGTAAACAGTGCACAAAATTTGAGCGAAATAAGCTTTTTGTCCGAATGGAATATTTCTGAGATCTTTTATATTAGCTCATTAAACATGGGACTAACGCTACATATTGCATTTATATTTTTTGGTCAGTTAAGTTTTTCAGAAAATCAAAAATAACAATCTGCCTTTGTCTAGAATACCTCATCACTGGCAATAATTAAGCCAGCAGAGCTGCGCAATGAAAAAGAACAAGACTGTGATAGACTGGTATTAATCAATTTCTGCACCTTACCCATTCACCTTAACCCTACCCTTTCTATTATTATTAGTATTATTATTTTTATATATACCTGTCCTTCCAGATCAGTAACCCCAAAAGACGTAGGTACTAGGGACTGAAATGGAACTGGGCCTAGGTTTGTCATTTAAATGGACTTCACTCTGTTAACCTGCTGCCACCTGCTGGAGAGAACGAGACCACCTGAATGAGACATGAGTCCCCCTAAAATCGAACAAAGTCAATTGGGGGGGGTTAAGAGCGTTCAGGTGTCCCAACTTTTCTTTCTACATAAAACGGTAATTTTGTCAGCATCATCAATTCATTCAGGCTACAGGAGTGCAGACCGAATGACAATCGCTGAATGTCATTACACTTTTGGCGTTTTTTGTCTCTTTCCATTAATTAAATGGCTCGTGTGGCCTAGGCAGCTGATAGCGGCAGCTAGATCTAGGTTTGATGTGCATTCCCGGTAATACTAGGCTCATACATAAAGCATCCTCCAATCAGGCTGCATAGGCATAATTTTCCTCCTTAGCCAGCTTTAATGGCGAGACGCTGAAAAAATATATATACCAAATATATGTACTGTCATAATAAAACAATTTTCCACCTCAATTTTGGGATTTTCAGAAAATGTAGGATGTTGTACACCCTTGCGTATGTATGAACCGGTCCACGGGGGGCATGAGTGTATTACCAGGAATGCACATCCAGCCTAGACGATGGGACGAATAGCAAAGCCGGGAGAAGAGGAATATTGGGACAGGAAAAGGTGGATTTCGAAAGAGAAGGAAGAAGATGTCGAGGAGAATTAGGAAAGCAGAAGTTGAATCTGAATTTGATGATAATGACGATAAAAAGGGAGGTGGTGTGTCGAAGAAGACGGGTCAAGTACAGACAGAGTGAGATGTCCGCCAGACCGAGCTCTGGATGTGAAATGAAAGTGAATGAGGGAGATTTAATTACACTTTGGATGGTGTATCAATACTACCAATCACTACAAAGATATATGCGTCTTCCTAATTCATGTGCCAGAGTGACTTTTAAACAGTTACAGTTTAATGGCAGTGATAAGAGAAAACGGAGAATGGATCAACAACATTGTCATTACTCCACAATACTAACCTAATTGACAGATTGATCAAATGGAAGCCTGTACAGAATAAACATATTTCAAAACATGCATCCTGTTTGCAACAAGGCACTAAAGTAATACTGCAAAAAAATTTGCAAAGCAATTAACTTTTTGTCCTGAATATGAAGTGTTATATTTGGGGCAAATCCTATATAACACATTACTGAGTACCACTCTTCATACTTTCAAGCATAGTGGTGGCTGCATATTGTTGTGGGTATGCTTGTAATCGTTAAGGACTGAGGAGTTTTTCAGGATAAAAAGAAACGGAATGGAGCTAACCACAGGCAAAATACTAGAGGAAAACCTGGTTCAGTCTGCTTTCCACCAGACACTAGGAGAGGAATTTACCTTTCAGCAGGACAACAACCTTGAACAAAAGGCTAAATCTACACTGGAGTTGCTTACCAAGAAGACAGTGAATGTTCGTCAGTGGCCGATGTAACAGTATAACTTTATGGCGTCCCCTCGCCCCGACACGGGCGCGAACCAGGGACCCTCTGCACACATCAACAACAGTCACCCACAAAGCGTCGTTACCCATCGCTCCACAAAAGCCGCGGCCCTTGCAGAGCAAGGGGAAACACTACTTCTAGGTTTCAGAGCAAGTGACGTAACTGATTGAAACACTATTAGCGCGTACCCGCTAACCATTTCACATCCGTTACACTCACCCCCCTTCAACCTTCTCCTTTTCCGCAGCAACCAGTGATCCGGGTCAACAGCATCAATGTAACAGTATAACTTTAGTACGTCCCCTCGCCCCGACACGGGCGCGAACCAGGCACCCTCTGCACACATCAACAACGGTCGCCCACGAAGCATCGTTACCCATCGCTCCACAAAGGCCACGGCCCTTGCAGAGCAAGGGGAAACACTACTTCTAGGTTTCAGAGCAAGTGACGTAACTGATTGAAACGCTATTAGCGCGTACCCGCTAACTAGCTAGCCATTTCACAACCGTTACACCGAGTTACACTAAATCTACTTGAAAATCTATGTCAAGACCTGAAAATGGTTGTCTAGCAATGAACAACATTTAATTTGACAGAGCTTGAAGAATTTTGAAAATAATAATGTGCAAATGTTGCACAATCCAGGTGTGGAAAGCTCTTAGAGATTTACCCAGAAAGACTCACAGCTGTAATCGCTACCAAAGGTGCTTCTACAAAGTATTGACTCAGGGGTGTGAATATTTATATAAATTAGATATTTCTGTATTTCATTGTCAATAAATTAACAAACAAGTCTAAAAACATGTTTTCACTTTGGGGTATTGTGTGTAGATGGGTAAGAAAAAAACTATTTAATACATTTTGAGTTCAGGCTGTAGCAACAAAATGTGGAATAGGTCAAGGGGTATGAATACTTTCTGAAGGCACAGTATATAGACAATTTCACGGCACCAGAGTAACGCTGAGACTCGCGTCATGGATCCTTGATCTGTACTATACATAAATGCATAATTATGAATGCCCTTCTCTTCATGGTGATGTGTCCTGAATAGGTACACAAATGTAGAACAATTGAATATCCTCCCTTTGCATGTTTGGGTATTATTCTGTAATAACAGGACCAAATCTGTACCAATCATAGACAGCTATGTTTCACAAGTTTGTACATCACAGCAAAGTACAGTAGAGTTCAGTAGAGTACAGTAAAATAGAGTCTAATATTTTATTTAACCTTTATTTTGACAAGTAGTCATGCTGAGACCACGGTATGTTTTACAGTACAGTACAGAACAGTAGAGCAAAGTACAGTAGTGCACAGTAGAGTACAGTACAGTAAAGAGTATAGTTCAGTACAGACAAGTAGAGTATATTACATTATACTGCACTCTACTCATTAGTGCTCTAGTCTTCTGTACTTAACTGTACTGTACTGTAACTGTGGTTTGTGACTGTTATGAATACCCGTTGCGTCCAATTCAGTTGCAGTCATTCTGTTACAGATTTTTCGGTCACTCTGTTACCAATTTTGTACCTGAATGACACATTTGAATCACTTAATAATTCATAAACAAAATTGTTATCAGTAAAAACATGAACTAATTCGATGGTCTATCTTTACTTGTTACTTCTGTGAACTCATAATCCTCCCTCATGAGGGACATAAATTAGAGAATATCTTAAAGATATGTGGGTTTTTGGTAACAAGACACTACGAAATATTTCTTAAACTTACAAAAGGCAAATCATTTATGCAAAATTAACCTCTCTTGGGTAGGGGGCAGTATTTTGATGTTCGGATGAAAAGCGTGCCCAAAGTAAACTGCTTGTTAAATTGGTAGATTTGGATAGAAAAAAACTCTGAGTTTCTAAAACCGTTAAAATAATGTCTGTGAGTATAACAGACTGATATGGCAGGCAAAACCCAGAGGACAAACCATCCCAAAAAAAAGCCTACCACTATTTTCAATGACCATTACTTTTATTATAAGGCCAAGTCTTCCCAGATTGCAGTTCCTAGGGCTTCCACTAGATGTCAACAGTCTTTAGAAAGAGGTTCAGGCTGGTTTTTGGAAAAATGAGCCAGAAATTATAGTTTTTCTAGGTGGCTCCCATTTTGGCTGTAGTGTTTCCAAGCGCGTGGAATAGAGCGCGTTCTTTTGTATTTTTCGACGATTCTCCGTCTTAAATGTAATGTTTATTTACGTATTAGGGTACCTAAGGTTTGATTATAAACGTTGTTTGACTTGTTTGGAAAAGTTTATTAGTAACATTTGGGATTAATTTTGTATGCATTTTGATGGAGGGAAACTGGGTGGATTGACTGAAGCGCACCAGCTAAACTGAGTTTTTATGGATATAAAGAAGGACATTATCGAACAAAAGAACCATTTGTGATGTAACTGAGACATTTTGGAGTGCCAACAGAAGAAAATCATCAAAGGAAAGGCATTTTTATATCGCTTTTTCTGACTTCGTGTCGCACCTGCCTGGTTGAAATGTGTTTTTCATGTGTTTGTATGCGGGGCGCTGTCCTCAGATAATCGCTTTAAAGCCTTTTTGAAATCGGACACAGCTGCTGGATTAACAAGAGGGAGTAGGTTGGCCAATAAAAAAGGTTTGGGAAATGAGGAGTAGGCCACAATGAGCAGCCAAAAGGTAGGCTGTTGTTTAATCTGAATGGGGTTGTGGAGAAAGCACAGCATGTAGCCTCAATTAGCCTAGCTAGCTATAGCCCTTGATCATGACTCCCAGTTCCATTACATTACAAATAGATGTCATTGGATGAAGGCATTTTGTTTAGAGCCCCGACGACAGGTCTGAACATTAACACGAAATGGCTTGCGGTGCGGTTTTGGAAGCATAAGAACCTTATCTTTCATCTAAAAAAAAATATAAAAACCAAAATGTTTACATTGATACACACCTTTATTTAGGGTTAGTGTTCCATATCTCCATGTTACAGCACTTGATTACAGAAAACAGACAGAAGTGACCACCTGTGCCAATTAGCTATCAAGTGTGCTCCGAACACCTTTGTGTAACTCGGGAAGTGTAGCAGAAGTGTAGTTTCGTCAGATGGATGCACCCATAGCTGTATGGATATGTGCAAACTGCTACAGTAAGTATTTTTTATTTGAAGGATTCTTTTTAGCTGATGAAAGATAAGGGCCATATGTTTCGAAAGCCGTATCGCAAGCGACGATTATAAATCTTTCTTTTATTTTTTAAATATTTCACCTTTATTTAACCAGTTAGGCTAGGCGAGAACAGGTTCTCATTTACAACTGTGACCTGGCCAAGATAAAGCAAAGCAGTGGGACACAAACAACACACAAAGTTACACATGGAATAAACAAACATGCAGTCAATAATACAATAGAAAAAAGTCTATATACAGTGTGTGCAATTGAGGTAGGATAAAGGAGGTAAGACAATAAATAGGCCATAGTGGCAAAATATTACAATATAGCAATTAAACACTGGAGTGATAAATGTGCAGAAGACGAGTGTGCAAGTAGAGATACTGGGGTGTAAAGGAGCAAAATAAATAACAGTATGGGGGATGCGATATTTACAGATGGGCTATGTACAGGTGCAGTGATCTGTGAGCTGCTCTGACAGCTGGTGCTTAAAGTTAGTGAGGGAGATATGAGTCTCCAGCTTCAGTGATTTTTGAAGTTCGTTCCAGTCATTGGCAGCAGAGAACTGGAAGGAAAGGCAGCCAAAGGAGGAATTGGCTTTGGGGGTGACCAGTGAGATATACCTGCTGGAGCGCGTGCTACAGGTGGGTTGCTGCTATGGTGACCAGTGAGCTGAGATAAGGCGGGGCTTTACCTAGCAAAGACCTATAGATGACCTGGAGCCAGTAGGTTTAGCGACGAATATGAGAGCATACAGGTTGCAGTGGTGGGTAGTATATGGGGCTTTGGTGACAAAACACATGGCACTGTGATAGACTGCATCCAATTTGCTGAGTAGAGAGTTGGAGGCTATTTTGTAGATCACATCCCCGAAGTCAAGGATCGGTAGGATAGTCACTTATACGGGGGTATGTTTGGCAGCATGAGTGAAGGATGATTTGTTGCGAAATAGGAAGCCGATTCTAGATTTAATTTTGGATTGGAGATGCTTAACGTGAGTCTGGAAGGAGAGTTTACAGTCTAACCAGACACCTAGGTATTTGTAGTTGTCCACATATTCTAAGGCAGAACCGTCCAAAGTAGTGATGCTGGACGGGCGGGCACGTGTGGGCAGCGATCGGTTGAAGAACATGCATTTAGTTTTACTTGCATTTAAGAGCAGTTGGGAGGCCAAGGAAGGAGATTTGTATGGCATTGAAGCTCGTCTGGAGGTTAGTTAACACAGTGTCCAAAGAAGGGCCAGAAGTATACAAAATGGTGTCGTCTGCATAGAGGTGGGTCGGAGAATTACCAGCAGCAAGAGCGACATCATTGATGTATACAGAGAAGAGCCGGCCCGAGAATTGAACCCTGTGGCACCCCTATAGAGACTGCCAGAGGTCCGGACAACAGGCCCTCCGATTTGACACACTGAACTCTGTCTGAGAAGAAGTTGGTGAACCAGGCGAGGCAGTCATTTGAGAAACCGAGGCTGTTGAGTCTGCCGATAAGAATGTGGTGATTGACAGAGTCCAAGCCTTGGCCAGGTCGATGAATACAGCTGCACAGTATTGTCTCTTATTGATGGCGGTTATGATATTGTTTAGGACCTTGAGCGTGGCTGAGGTGCACCCGTGACCAGCTCGGAAACCAGATTGTATAGCGGAGAAGGTACGGTGGAATTCAAAATGTTCGTTGATCTGTTTAACTTGACTTTCGAAGACCTTAGAAAGGCAGGGTAGGATAGATATAGGTCTGCAGCAGTTTGGGTCTAGAGTGTCACCCCCTTTGAAGAGGGGGATGACCCCTCTTCAGCTTTCCAATCCTTGGGGATCTCAGACGATATACGAAACAGAAGTTGAACAGGCTAGTAATAGGTGTTGCAACAATTTTGGCGGATTATTTTAGAGAGGGTCCAGATTTTGCAGCTCTTTCAGAACATCAGTTATCTGGATTTGGGTGAAAGAGAAATGGGGGAGGCTTGGGCAAGTTGCTGTGGGGGTAGACAGGTGGAAAGCATGGCCAGCCATAGATAAATGCTTATTGAAATTCTCAATTATCATTGTTTTATTAGTTGTGACAGTGTTTCCTAGCCTCAGTGCAGTGGGCAGCTGGGAGGTGGTGCTCTTATTCTCCATGGACTTTACAGTGTCCCAGAAATTGTTGGTGCTTGTTCTACAGGATGCAAATTTCTGTTAGGAAAGCAAAGGCTAGCTTTTTCAAACTGCCTGTGTATATTGGTTCCTAACTTCCCAGAAAAGTTGCATATCATGGGGGGCTAAATTTATTGGTTTTCTCCCCAAAGTTGCAAAGGAAATGTTGTGACCTATTTAATAAACATAGACCAGCAAAATTAATAAAATACTATGGTGGTATAGCAGGAACAGCAGCTTCTAATGGTCAAAAGATGGTACTTCCTACTACATTATGGTAAATAATGCAAGCAACTTCAATGACATTTCTCTGAATAAGAGAAAAAAATTCACAGGGAATAGGTTACTTAGTATGGTGAAGAAATACTCCAAGCCACAGCTTCTTACTACTTGTAAAACAGAGAACTGATACCGTATACTGGTTGTTGGGTGGGATTTGAATGGAGTGTGTGGAGGGGGTCCATAGGCTGCTTTTGACTTTTTTTTATTTTATTCCTCATGTTTTACTCATTGTTAGGAAGAAGTTTGGTCCACATCAGATGTTGGGTACTTCATTTATTTGAATATTATCTGAATCCTATCAATTAAAATGGCCAATTTGTGTGCAATCAATTAGCTTAATTTCCCTGAGATAAAATATTTTTACCAAATAATGTTTCAGGAATCCCAATCTTACGTATTTTAGGTCCCAATCTTAGGTTAGGTAGCTAGTTAGCATTAGCGACTAGACTAACGTCACTGCGACCTCAAGCTAATTTAACCAGCTAGCGCTGACTAACAATGATGTAAATATTACATTAAATTGGGTAACTAGATACGACAGAAGCGTGTTTAAAACACAGTGATTGAAATGATTGAAAAGTTATCGATATATGTTGTACTACTTATCATACAAAGAATAATTACAAGTATTTTCTATAAGATGTTGGGTGATTTATTTAATATTTTGTCGATTTGTTGTTAAACCTAAAAGCTCAACAATGTTTATGGGGTGTACTCCTATCATTTATTGCACTGTAGGAGCTTCTTTCAGAGGAGCATCGCTGCTGATTTTGCGGTCCTTAAAGAGTTGCCAATCAGCTTAAATACAATAGTTTTTTATATTGGACATACATGTTACACTGAACACAATTTTCTATACGTTGTGTTCAGTAAAAGGGGGGTCTATTCTACGCATGAGTCCTTAAATTTCCACATCCACAGAGTTTACACCCAGAGGAGCTTTTGAAGCTCATTTTGCGGCCCTTAAAGAGTGGCCAATCAGCTTAAATCTAATTGTTTTCTGTAAATTGTGTTGCAGTAAAAGGGGGGTCCATTCTACTCTGGAGCACTTATAGTTTCCACAGCGTTTACACCAAGAAGAGCTCCATTGCTCATTCTGTGGCCCTTAAAAAGTGGACTATCAGCTTAAATCCAATAGTTTTTTTTTTCAAATTGGACATTTGGACATTGTGTGTGTGTGTGTGTGTGTGTGTGTGTGTGTGTGTGTGTGTGTGTGTGTGTGTGTGTGTGTGTGTGTGTGTGTGTGTGTGTGTGTGTGCGTACCAGTTTGGACACACCTACTCATTCAATGGCATTTCTTTATTTTTACTATTTTCTACATTGTATAATAATAGGGAAGACATCAAAACTATGAAATAACCAAAAAAGTGTTAAACAAATTAAAATATTTTTTTGATTTTAGATTCTTCAAGGTAGCCACACTTTTCCTTGAGGACAGCTTTGCAAAATCTTGGCATTCTCTCAACCAGCTTCACCTGGAATGCTTTTCCAACAGTCTTGAAAGAGTTCCCACATATGTTTAGCACTTGTCGGTTGCTTTTCCTTCACTCTGCGGTCCAACTAATCCCAAACCATCTCAATTGGGTTGAGGTTGGGTGATTGTGGTGGCCAGGTCTTCTGATGCAGCACTCCATTACTTTCCTTGGTCAAATAGCCCTTAGAATTAGAATTATAACCTTCTCAAATAGCCCTTTGGGTCATTGTCCTGTTGAAAAACAAATGATAGATTAAATGAAGCGCAACCAGATGGGATGGCGTATCACTGTAGAATGTTGTGGTAGCCATAATGGTTAAGTGTGCCTTGAATTATAAATAAATCACTGACAGTGTCACCAGCAAAGCATCCCCACACCATCACACCTCCTCCATGCTTCACAGTGGGAACCCGAGTGGCGCAGAGGTCTAAGGCACTGCATCTCAGTGCTAGAGGTGTCACTACAGACCCTGGTTTGATTCCAGGTTGTATCACAACCAGCCGTGATTGGGAGTCTCATAGGGCGGCACATAATTGGCCCAGCGTGGTTAGGGTTTCATGGATTCAATAGGCCAAAGGACAGAATTCCACTGGTCTAATGTCCGTTTCTTGGCCCAAACAAGTCTCTTCTTATTATTATTGGTGTCCTTTCAGTAGTGGTTTCTTTTCAGCAATTCGACCAAGAAGGCCTGATTCACGCAGTCTCCTCTGAACAGTTAATGTGGAGATGTGTCTGTCACTTGAACTCTGTGAAGCATTTATTTGGGCTGCAATCTGAGATGCAGTTAACTCTAATGAATTTATCCTCTGCAGCAGAGGTAAACCTGGGTCTTCCTTTCCTGTGGCGATCCTCATGAGAACCAGTTTCATCATTGCGCTTGATGGTTTTTGCGACTGCTCTTGAAGAAACTGAAGAAAAAGTTCTTGAAATATTCCGCATTGACTGACCTTCATGTCTTAAAGTAATGAACTTTCCACAAATTAACTTTTAACAAGGCACATCTGTTAATTGAAATGCATTCCAGGTGACTACCTCACATCTAAAATACATTTTGATCTGTTTTGCACTTTTTTGGTTAGTACATGATTCCATATGTTTCATTTCATAGTGTTAATGTCTTCACTATAATTCTACAATGTAGAAAATAGTCCAAATATAGAAAAACCCTTGAATGAGTAGGTGTCCAAACTTTTTACTGGTACTGTAAATATAAATATATATATATATATATATATATAATTTTAATAAAGGACACTGTAAAGTCCATTATTCCTCTGAAGAGTATGAATTGGGCTGTTTGAGAAGGTTATAATTCTAAGCCTTTTTAATTGTTTAACTTGGGTCAAACGTTTCGGGTAGCCTTCCACAAGCTTCCCACAATAATTTGGGTGAATTTTGGCCCATTCCTCCTGACAGAGCTGGTGTAACTGAGTCAGGTTTGTAGGCCTCCTTGCTCGCACATGCTTTTTCAGTTCTGCCCACAAATTTTCTATATGATTGAGGTCCGGGCTTTGTGATGGCCACTCCAATACCTTGCCTTTGTTGTCCTTAAGCCATTTTGCCACAACTGTGGAAGTATGCTTGGGGTCATTGTCCTTTGGTAGACCCATTTGCGACCAAGCTTTAACTTCTTGACTGATGTCTTGAGATGTTGATTCAATATATCCACATAATTTTATTCCTCATGATGCCATCTATTTTGTGAAGTGCACCAGTCCATCCTGCTGCAAAGCATCCCCACAACATGATGCTGCCACCCCTGTGCTTCACGGTTGGGATGGTATTCTTCGGCTTGCAAGCGTCCTCCTTTTTCCTCCAAACATAACGATGGTCATCATGGCCAAACAATTCTATTTTTGTTTCATCAGACCAGAGGATATTTCTCCAAAAAGTACAATCTTTGTCCCCATGTGCAGTTGCAAATCGTAGTCTGGCATTTTTATGGTGGTTTTGGAGCAGTGGCTTCTTTCTTACTGTGCGGCCTTTCAGGTTATGTCAATATAGGACTCGTTTTACTGTGGATACAGATACTTCTGTACCCGTTTCATCCAGCATCTTTACAAGGTCCTTTGCTGTTGTTCTGCGATTGATTTGCACTTTTTGCACCAAACTACGTTCATCTCTAGGACACAGAATACGTCTCCTTCCTGAGCGGTATGACGGCTGCGTGGTCCCATGGTGTTTATAATTGTGTACTATTGTTTGTACAGATGAACGTGGCACCTTCAGGCATTTGGAAATTGCTCCTAAGGATGAACCAGACTTGTGGAGGTCTACAATTTTTTTCTGAGTTATTGGCTGATTTCTTTTGATTTTCCCATGATGTGAAGCAAAGAGGCACAGAGTTTGAAGGTAGGCCTTGAAATACATCCACAGGTACACCTCCAATTGACTCAAATTATGTAAATTAGCCTATCAGAAGCTTCTAAAGCCATTACATAATTTTATAGAATTTTACAAGCTGTTTAAAGGCACAGTCAACTTAGTGTATGTAAACTTCTGCCCCACTGGAATTGTGATACAGTGAATTATAAGTGAAATAATCTGTCTGTAAACAATTGTTGGAAAAATTACTTGTCATGCACAAAGTAGATGTCCTAACCGACTTGCCAAAACTATAGTTTGCTAAAAATAAATTTGTGGAGTGGTTGAAAAATGATTTTTAATGACTCCAACCTAAGTGTATGTAAACTTCTGACTTCAAGTGTAAGTATTCAGACCCTTTGCTATGAGACATGAAATTGAGCTGAGGTGCATTCTGTTTCCATTAATCATCCTTGAGGTGTTTCTACAACTTGATTGGAGTCAACCTGTGGTACATTCGATTGATTAGACATGATTAGGAAAAGCACACACCTGTCTATATAAGGTCCCACAGTTAACAGTACATGTCAGAGCAAAAACCAAGCCATGAGGTCAAAATAATTGTCTGTAGAGGCACAGATCTGGGGAAGGGTACTAAAGAATTTCTGCAGCATTGAAGGTCCCCAAGAACACAGTGGCCTCCATCATTCTTAAATTGAAGAAGTTTGGAACCACCAAGACTGATCCTAGAACTGGCCGCCCGGCCAAACTGAGCGATCGGGGGAGAAGGGTCTTGGTCAGGGAGGTGAACAAGAACCCAATGGTGGCTCTGACAGAGCTTCAGAGTTCCTCTGTGGAGATGGGAGGACCTTCTAGGACAACCATCTCTGCAGCACTCCACCAATCAATCAGGCCTTCATGGTAGAATGGCCAGACGGTAGCCACTCCTCAGGAAAAGGAATATGACTGCCCGCTTGGAGTTTGCCAAAAGGCACCTAAAGGACTCTCAGACCATGAGAAACAAGATTCTCTGGTTTAATGAAACCAAGATTGAACTATTTGGCCTGAATTCCAAGCATCACGTCTGGAATAAACCTGGCACCATCCCTACGATGAAGCATGATGGTGGCAACATCATGCTGTGGAGATGTTTTTCAGCGGCAAGGACTGGGAGACTAGTCAGGATCGAGGGAAAGATGAACGGAGCAAAGTACAGAGAGAGCATTGATGAAAACCTGCTCCAGAGTGCTCAGGACCTCAGACTGGGGCGATGGTTCACCTAAATCCAGGACAACAACCCTAAGCGCACAGCCAAGACAACGCAGGAGTGGCTTCGGGACAAGTCTCTGAATGTCCTTGAGTGGCCCAAATAGCTGTGCCATGACACTCCCCATCCAACCTGACAGAGCTTGAGAGGATTTTCAGAGAGTAATGTGAGAAACTCCCTAAATACATGTATGCCACGCTTGTAGCGTCATACCCAAGAAGACTCGAGGCTGTAATCGCTGCCAAAGGTGATTCAACAAAGTACTGAGTAAAGGGTCTGAATACTTTTGTAAATGTGATAATTGAGTGTTATTGACTTTTAGAACATTTGCTAAAATAAAACATTTGCTTTGTCATCATGGGGTTTTGTGTGTAGATTGATGATGAATATTTATACTGCTTGGTATGACCCTCGATCGCAATGCATTACAGAGGGTGGTGTGGACGGTCCAGTATTTCACTGGGGGCGATCTCCATGCCATCCAGGACCTCTATACCAGACGGTATCAAAGATCCCAGCCACCTAAGCCATAGACTCTGCTACCATACAGCAAGCAGAACCAGAACGTGAAGTCTGGGACAAAAAGTCACCTGAACAGCTTCTAACCCCAAGCCATAAGACTACCGAACAGTTAATGAATTGGCTATCCGGACTATTTGCATTTTCCCTTTTTTGCACTAACTCTCTTACACCGACTTTATGCACACTCACTGGAATGACACAGTCCGGTGAATCTCAATCAAATAAGACCGCAGGAGGCCGTTCAACCTGACATACGCCATATTTAGTTCATGTTTAAAAAAATAAATAAAATACAGCTGCATTTTTAAGTCCGCTTTATACAATTTGATTTCATGTGACACAATTTCTCAGTCAAAAATATGTGATAAGTGTGGGAGCAGCATTGTGTTTTCTCATGAACTTGAAGTCCATTTGATGTGATATATTCCATCCCACACTGGGAGCAGTGGTAAGGCATCTCCCCTGTGTTTATTACCTCATGGTCTTTCAGGTTCCCTAACTGGGTAAATATAATTCCACACTAACAATGTTTTCATCCAATATTTTTATGCGAGTAAAGTCATGCCGTATAAAAACAAATTCAAAACAGATGTGATAGAAACAGGGAGTGTTGGTACAATTTCATAAATGCCGATGGACAACTTGTTCGTTCAACTTGGTGGGATTTTTTGTGTCTGTAAAATGAACTACGGAACAATTCTGGTGAAAACACTTTTATGCACAAATATTGATAGAATAACCATCATGTCGAAGCAAAGTTGCAGTGACATGACGATATGTTGGGTGGTCCTCCCATCACGACTTCAAAAAGCATGCAGTTTATTAGGCTACACATGAAATAAGTTATGATTAACTTCCCATGGTGGTGAAAGTGCACGGTGATGAGCTTGATGCTTTCTAATAAATATTGAGTGTCTTAATTTGTATGCTGGCGACATGATGAACAGTGCTTGGCTGCCAATTGACAAATAAAATTGATCTTGCTCTTATCCACAATCTCATCATGTAGGCTACCCTCTGCACTGCATCTACTAGCTGTTGGCTAGAGTACCGTGCCAAGACCAGAGCGGGCACATTCGCTATTTATTGCAGACTTTTTGTGCCAAAATCATTGACAGAGATAAAAATGGGATGGAAACATTTACTTTTTATTTTATTTGGTAGGCCTAAATGAAAAGTTATACGACTTAGTGCTTTTTATGTGCACTATGTCATCACGCATAGCTTTTTATTTGCAACAAGTCAGTTTGATGGAAATGCACCTCTGTTGGGAAAATGTGAATATTTTTCATGCATATTTTTGAATATTCGCATGAAAATCTGTCACAAATTGGATGGAAACCTAGCTACTGGGAGCATTGATACATTTTCTCTCTGATGTGGATTATTTCATGCAATTGCAGTTGCTTTAAACAGGTACATTTCAATCCACAGGAGGAGCAGTTGAAATAGGTTTCTTGCTTGTGTGTCTTTGCTCATGCTGTTTCAGTTTCCCTAACTTCTTAAAAGTCTTTTCACAATGAAAACAGTGGAAAGGCTTCTCTACTGAGTGTATTCTTTCATGTTTTTTCAGGTTACTTGATGTGGAGAAGTGATTTCCACACTGGGAACAATGGTAAGGCTTTTCTCCTGTGTGTGTCCTCTTATGTGACTTCAGGTACCCTGCTTGGGTAAAACCCTTTCCACACTGAGAGCAATGGAAAGGCTTCTCTCCTGTGTGTATTCTCTTGTGATCTTTTAGGTTCCCTAACTGGGTAAAATTCTTTCCACACTGGGAGCATTGGTAGGGCTTCTCTCCTGAGTGTATTCTCTCGTGTTTTTTCAGGCTCCCTAACCGGGTAAAACTCTTGCCACACTGGGGGCATTGGTAGGGCTTCTCTCCTGAGTGTATTCTTTTATGTTCTTCCAGATGCCCTAACCGGGTAAAACTATTTCCACATTGGGAGCATTGGTAGGGCTTTTCACATGAGTGTATTCTTTTATGTTCTTCTAGATGCTCTAACCAGCTAAAACTCTTCACACACTCAGCGCATTGATAGGGCTTCTCTCCAGTGTGTATTCTCTCATGTTTTTTCAGGCTCCCTAACCGGGTAAAACTCTTTCCACACTGGGAGCATTGGAAAGGCTTCTCTCCTGAGTGCGTTTTCTCGTGTGATTTCAGGGACCCTGATGAGGAAAATCTCTTTTCGCATTGGGAGCAGTGGTAAGGCTTCTCCCCTGTGTGCACTCTCTTATGTTCTTTCAGGTGCCCTAACTGGATAAATCTCTTTCCACATTGAAAGCAGTGATGTGGTCTTGCTGGTTTGGACGTCTCTGGGTCTGGTTCCTCTGAGGGACTCGTCCCACTTTCAGAGTAAGAGTCTGGTCTCTCCCCTGCCAAAGTAAAACAGAGTATTTAGTTAAACAGAGGGTCATTCCATGTCATTTCAGCAAGCCATGTCGCCCACCATCTCAGATTGTTCTGAAATTGTTTCTGTGGTTAGAAACAGATAAGTGTACCATTTTTTAAACATATATATTTTTAAATATAATCTGAAAAATGAGCCAAAGCTATTGTTTTTTTCACCCAAAGTTGCAAAGAAAATGAGGTGATCCATTTAATAAACACAAGAGACCAGCAAAATGGATAAAAGGGTGTGGTGGCAGTAGAAGGAACAGTGGCCTCTAGTGTGCAAAACATGGTACTTTCAAACAGATTTTTGGTAAAGAATGCAAGCAACTTAAATGGCTAATTTCTCTGAACAGAGGGAAAAAACATCACCAGATTCACAGGGGATATATTATGTAGGTTGAAAAAGCAATACTCCAAGCTGCAGCTACATACTACTTGTCAGAGATAGAGAACTGATACTGTATACTAGTTGTTGGGGGAGGGCTATTGATAATTTTATTGGAATCCTCATGTCTTACTCATTGTCCAAATCGGATGTTAGGTACTATATTTATTTAAGATGATAAGAATCGCATAAATTAAAATGGCCAATTTGTGTGGAATCAATTTGGGTGCAATCAATTAGCTGATCGTGGACTTTAGGAAACAGCAGAGGGAGCACGCCCCTATCCACATCGACGGAACCACAGTGGAGAAGGTGGAAAGCTTCAAGTTCCTCGGCGTACACATCACTAACAATCTGAAATGGTCCCACACAGACATTGTGGTAAAGAAGGCACAACAGTGCCTCTTCAAACTCAGGAGGCTGAAGAAATTCGGGTTGGACCCTAAGACCCTCAGAAACTTTTACAGATGCACAATTGAGAGCATCCTGTCGGGCTGTATCACCGCTTGGTACAGCAACTGCACCGCCCATAACCGCAGGGCTCTCCAGAGGGTGGTACGATCTGCACAACACATCACTGAGGGCACATTGCTTGCCCTCCAGGACACCTACAGCACCCAATGTCACAGGCAAAAAGATCATCAAGGACATCAACAACCCGAGCCACACTCTGTTCACCCCGCTATCATGTAGAAGGCGATGTCAGTACAGGTGCATCAAAGCTGGGACCGAGAGACTGAAAAACAGCTTCTATCTCAAGGCCATCAGACTGTTAAACAGTCATCACTAGCACATTAGAGGCTGCTGCCTATAGGCATAGACTAGAAATCAGTTGCCACTTTAAGGAATGGAACAATAGTCACTTTAATAATGTTTACATACTGCTTTACTCATCTCATATGTATATACTGTATTCTATTCTACTGTATTTAGTCAATGCCACTCCAACATTGCTCGTCCTAATATTTATATATATTTCTTAATTCCATTATTTTACTTTTAGATTTGTGTATTGTTGTGAATTGTTAGATACCACTGCACTGTTGGAGCTAGGAACACAAGCATTTCGCTACAGCCACAATAACATCTGCTAAATATGTGTATGTGACCAATACAATTTGATTTGATTCCTCAGAGATCATATTATATTTAAACAAAATAAATGTTTCAGGAATGCTAAACTTGTATGTTTCTAACTACAGAAACGATTTCAGAACAATCTGAGATGGTGGGGGTCAAAATCCTATTTCTTGTGCTTTTCTAAGGTGGAATGACTCCAGAGAGACCAGGGTTGTATAAACGGAAGCAAACAGGCCAAATTGGAGGGGGGGGAGGGCAACTACCTGATCTTGTCTAATGAGAAATGCTTGTTTTTCCTTTTAAGTTGCAAAACGTTTTGCTACGGTGTGCACTAATGAATACGACCCTGAATGAAACATCCATATGATAAACCTGTCTTCCTGTGAGGTGTAATCCAAATCAGATTCCTCAATAATCTAAGGCCAAGTTTTTCACTACGACAAAGACAAACTGTGCAACAGATGAATTCCAAGTCTGGTATTGGCTTTTTTACTAACACGTAGCATGTGTAATATTCTATGAACATTACCCTTGTTTTGGTACATAGAAATTAAACTAGTGTGAATAAACAACTATTATGTTCATACCGTGTGCAGGTATTCAAATAAGATAGGTACCTTTATCATAGAAAGCATTAAGTGCTATTTTGTATGTATTTGATACATTGTTATGTTTTGTTGGTGGTCCCCACTCTTTGTAGCTTTAACAAAATAGTACAGTAAACGTCAGTAGAATTACCCTTTTAAATCACACATTCAACAACTGCAAAGTTTTTGCCCCAGTTTGAGAGACAGTACTTACTGGTGCTAATCAGATCGCCAGTACCCTCCTCCAATGTGACAGTAATCTCCCCCTCCTTCACTCCAAAAACGTATTCCTCTTCCTTCACTGCGACAGTCATATCATTCTCCTCCTCTTTAACTCCAAAAACGGCATCCACATTTTTCTTTTCCTCTTTGTCTTCTTTCATTGTAACGTCCTCCTCTTTCACTCGGAAAGCGTCGTCCTCTTCTTTCACTGTAACTTCTTTCTCTTCTTCTTTCACTGTAACAGACTCACCCTCTACCTCTTTTTTTACGGTGACGGCCTCTTCTTCATTCTCCACTTTCACGATAGTTTCTTTCTCCGTCAAACAGACCTCTTCTTTAGCAGAGGGGGAGTACATTAGTGAGCTCATGGTCGATAATATTAGTTAGCTAGCGACTAGCCTAGTGCTACTTTAACCAGAAAGTTAGCTGACTAACAACAACAATTACAATTAAATGGGGTAACTAGTAGATACGACGGAAATGTTTCAAACACAGTGGCTAATAATCACCGAAAGCGTCTAAAGAGCTCCAATATTTCGGATATGTTGGCTAGCAAGCTACCGAGATGGTTGACCAGATTCTGTTGTTGTTGAAGAATCGTCCCGTCCACTAGATTATACGTCAGACTAGCAGCATCGCCTGAAAAACGCACATCGCCATCTGCTGACTAGAGTGGGTAACGCAGTTGGTAATTTGTATTTATTTATTTTCTGACAAAAAGTATTTCATTAAATAATAGTATTATTTGGAAACGTACAAAGTGAAGCATGTGTTAATCAGTCCAGAGTTATGGATGCAACGACGAGAAGAGTAAGACAATTCAGACTATTGAGATGAATACCCAGCCAGCAGTGGCGGTCGGTGCTGTTTAAAATGATTGAGGATTATTATTTTTTCCTGAGCATGGCCTTATTTCTATTACAGCATATTGGATGACTCTCGTTTATATTCAATTCACCCAGTCCAATGTAACAGCGATTTAGGCTACTACATGATACCCAACTTTTTCCTATAGCCATCATGAGGTTGCTAAAACCTAGCCTGACAGTTTGAGGTGACAGACAGTAATCACAGCCTACATCGTTGTCACCATATTAGCTAAAGTAACGTTATAGTCAGCATAGCTAATAGAACTAAAGTGTTAGTAAACCCTCTACAATCATGCAGTAAAGTTACAGTGTACAGTCAGTTAGCAGTTACACCTGCGGGCAACGGTGGCAATAAATGAGTAATACCAGAAGCTTACCTTGCCTTGGAAGAGTTCCAGTGTTGTGTTCGCTAGCTGGCTATGACTTTCCAACATAGCATCCCTCTGTTTGAGCAAGGTGTTTCAGTAGGCTAAACTAGCTAGCTGAATTTGCTAGCTAAAGAAGTGAAACTGAAAGTGGAAAAAAAATGTCATTCTATCTATATTTCTCTATTGCTTCTCCTTCATTTTGGAATAAATTATTTTGTTAAAAATTGTTCAACTATTGTCATTCTCTCTTTGAGTCAACTACTCACCACATGTTATACACTGCAGTGCTAGCTAGCTGTAGCTTATGCCTTCAGTACCAGATTAATTCTCTGACTGGGTGGACAACATGTCAGTTCAGGCTTCAAGAGCTCTGATTGGCTGGAGGACATCCTCCGGAAGTTGTCATAATTACTGTGTAATTCTGGAAGTGGGTAAGAACCATGAGCCTCCTAGGTTTTGTATTGATGTCAATGTACCCAGAGGAGGACGGAGGCTAGCTGTCCTCCGGCTACACCATGGTGCTACTCTTCAGAGTGCTGTTGATGTTACTGTAGACCTTCTTTGCAAAATACTGTGTTTTCATCAATTATTTGGTGACATGATTATATTTAGTATAGTTTTATCTAATAAGGATAACTTTGTAAATGTTTTACAATTTACATTTTCATGCAATTCCCTGAGGATGTTCCTCCACTGCCAGAAAAGTGATTAATTTAGGAAGCTTGTTAACCAAATGCCCATATCTTTTACCTCAAATTAGTCCTTTAGAAACATTTTCTTGGTAAACCACTCTCGCCCATATTAGGATGTTGGGTGAAGAAGAGGATACGAATGACGAAGAGGAGGAAGGTCTGCAACCTTGATAATTTCCACAGAATTAAATATAATCTGCTCACTACAGCTCACCATTAAAGATGGATTTACATTTGTTATGACATTATTATGTTGGGACATTACATTTATATTATATATATTTTCTCTTAGATTGGGACAGGATTTGGGGTGGCAGGTAGCCGCGGGTAGTGGTTAGAGTGTTGGGCCAGAAACCGAAAGGTTGCAAGATCAAATGCCTGAGCTGACAAGGTAAAAACCTGTCGTTCCACCCACTGTTCCTAGGCCATCATTGAAAATAAGAATTTGTTCTTAACTGACTTGCCTAGTTAAATAAAGGTTAAAAAGGTTAGTCAAGCATCTAGTTTAGTCTCCATTCTTGCTTGGGTTCAAGAATGGCATGGAAAAGTTGTTAGACTGTGGTGTCAAAACGAGTGCTTCCCCACTGACCGATTCCCTTCGTCAGGAACACGATGGTGGAGGAATACAGCGACATTCCCCATGAGTTTGATACCTGGCACACTTCAAAGGGTGAGTTTTAATAATGTATATGTTATTCTTACCATTCTTACCATCATGTTTAAATACATTTTTATTTAACCTTTATTTATCTAAGCAAGTCAGTTAAGAACAAATTACAATGACGGCCTACAGTGGGTTAACTGCCTTGGAACGCCATTTGGGTCTTTGCGTGTCAAAAAGATACACGTCAAATAACACTATTTGACACAATAAATAACAATATGTAAACTATATGCAAATGTTGGCCATTCACTATATGAAAAACTTCTCATTCATCATCACCAACAAATTACTAAGTCATGTCGAACCTTGAAAACATGAGAGACTGCTTTTTAAGTTTTGCCTGGCAAGTGCAACCACTTTTACAACCACCCCAGGAGGATCGGGTGGTTCAAAGGTAGGATTAATTCTGGTAGGTTAGGTAATACCTGGCAAAAGTCAACATTAACCGGCAAAACTACCTAGTAACGTTAGCTAGCTAATGATTGCAACAGCTACGGTGGGGTGCGTGAGTATGGCGGCGTCGATTATGCTGAGTATCATTATTGTAACTTTTATACCGTTTGCATAGTCAGATTTCAATCGTTCAGGAGACAGAATAATGCTGGAGTCCAAAAGTGGCAAACCGGGAGAAGCAGGTTGATAACTATGAGGGTTTGCCTGATCGCTGACCCGACCATCCGGCAGCTGAACAGGATAGGTACATTTTCCCTATATCCATGTAGTAAATGAGGACACAGTGCGATGCACAGTGCTTGCTTTGTAAGTAAGCTAGGTGTGAATCTATTTTGTGATTAAACATAAGACTTATTGTAGGTTATTTTACTGATTTAAAGATCATGGACTATTTCCCTGTTTTATATTAGGATACTTTTTGTTAGATTTAACTAATGTTTCCATATCTCAGTATCTTTAGAGTATCCTTTGAGGCAGATCAAAGTGCCCAATGGTCAGGAGGAGAGCAGCTTCTTGAAGGTTTTGGGGGAAACATTCCCCCAGATGAATCCAAATGTAGAGGCCTTTAAGACAGACAGGAGGAGGAGGCTTGTTCCCCTTCAAAAAAGGATTGTTGTCAAGACAATGGAGGACAGAGATGGTGTGGTTGAATTGGTGGCTCAACAATTTGTCCAAGGGAGCATGCAGGTGGCCTTGGAGCAGTAAGTCAACTCTGTCATAAATCTGTGAAGTACTTGTCATTACCTCCTCTAACATAAGTATTTTTAATCAGTCCACTCCCCTAAATGAATACACATAACTATATTGTCCTTAACACTTATTTTAAATATACATACTGTCTCTAAACCATAACAGGATCAAATATGGTCTCAACTCTTTGGGCTGCTTGAAGCATTGGGGAACCACCCGGACAGCTTCTGAGCACTTTTTGTGGACTCCATAAAGCCTCCCACTGCCAGGGACCTGCGGGACCTAGTAGAAAGAGGAGGAAGGGAAGCGCTACTGAGGTACACTATAGTATATTTTGGTAGATAGAAGGTGCTCTTTGGTAAAAGGTGTAAATAGGTAATCAAAAAGGAGGACCAAGGCACTCTTCATATAATAAATTAAAATGCCTTTATTAGTATGGCATGTTCAATAGAAACAAAGTTGTTAAAAACCGACGCGTTTCGGCTGCATGGCCTTCGTCAGGGAGTACAGAAAAGGGAGAATACAATGTCCTCTTTTGAAAGGCTTTTCCAATTAGCCCTAATTAGAATAGGGAGTGGTTACCAAATTGGACACAACTAGTAAGCAATAATATACAAATGAAAAGGTGAAATACTGTAGCTATGTTATCATGAGTATACAACTCCAAGTTAGAAGCATCAGAACACCCAGAGAGGCAGTCCCAACCCTAACCATGACTGGGAGAAGTGTCCAGAACAAGAAAGCAATATATTCCACGGTACACTAGACCACAGCAAAACATGAACAACAGTCCAAACATAGCTGAGGGCAATAGAGCAAAATGTCCACTAGATGACAGCAAATGGACCCATCATGACCCTACAGGAAGGGTGAGAAATCCATATCTTCATTTAAACCAGGGTACTTAGTGGCCTGTAGTTTGTAAATCCAAAAACTTTCCCTTTGGTTTAACTGTTTAAGACGGTCCCCTTTTCTAATAGAGGCCGGAATATGATCAATACCCATAGCTTGTAGGGAGGCAGGGTTGCCATGGTGTAAGGACTTGTAGTGCCTTGCCATGGGGTAGTCTTCATTGCCTACCCGTATGGCGTACTTGTGTTCCGCCAAGCGATTTTGAAGGCGTCTCTTTGTCCGTCCAATGTAGAACACCTTGCACTGTGGACATTCTAATCTATAGATGACATGAGTGGTTTTGCAGTTAATAAAATGCTTGAGGTAATATTCCATTTTAGAAGCTGTGTCAACAAAATACTTTTTCTGTGCAATATTACTGCAATGGTTGCACTGGTTACATTTAAAAGAGCCCTTCGGTTTGTGGTAAAGCCAAGTTTTTTGAGAGTCACCCGGAAGATAACTGTGGACTAATTTGTCATTTAGGGTAGGACATCTCTTAAAGCTTATGACTGGTGGTTCAGGAAAGACTTGGCGTAGTAGCGTATCACTTTGGATGATTCCCCAATTGTTTTTAATGATTCTTTTAATGTTCTCTGCTTCAGTGCTGTATTTTGTAACAAAATACACTCTCTCTGATGTATCACGAGGGACTCTTCTTCGTAACAAGTTCTCTCTGTCAAGTAATCCAGCCCTTATACCTGCATCTTTCAGGACCTGAACGCTGTAGCCCCGATCCAAAAAGCGATTCTCCAATTCAGCAGATTTGACACTGTAGTCTGTTTCTTGATCGCAAATTCTGCGGACTCTTTGGAATTGGCCATATGGAATATTCTCTTTTAGCCTTTTGGGGTGAAAGCTGTCTGCCCTCAGAATGGTATTCCCATCTGTAGGTTTCCTAAAGATTGATGTGTTCAAACAACCTTTGTCATTTTTAGAAATGTCAAGGTCCAAAAAATGAATGTTATCCTTGCTGTATTCCATAGTTAGTTTGATGTTAGGGTTAATGCTGTTAAGGTATTGGTGGAAGGAAATAAGTTCATCTTCTGAGCCGGACCAAAACAGGCAAACATCATCAATATAGCGTCCCCACCATATAATCCGGTCAAAGAAATGGTTATTAGAAGGATCCAAAATGAAGTCATTTTCCCATTTACCCAAGTACAAACCAGCGTAGGAAGGGCTGTAGCAAGCTCCCATGGCACATCCTTTGACCTGTTTAAAAATACGGTCCTGGAAGATAAAGATGTTATGATTAAGAGTCCATTCAGTCAGTGATACAATGAATTCTGTAGGAGGCATCTCAGTTTCAGGCCGGGTACTCAAGAAATGGTGCATCGCTGCCAAACCTTGTTGATGCTCAATGGTGGTGTATAGAGACTCCACATCCATGGTGACTAAAAAGGAAGCTGTGCCTATATTCTTCAATTCCTTAATTTTGTTCAACACATCTGTGGTATCTTGAAGATAGGCTGGAAGGGACATCAGAAAAGGCTTAATAAAGTAATCAATATACGGGACCTGTTTAAAGTAACCTATTCCATACCTGGCGGTAACCGGCGGTGTTTGGGGAACGACACCATCTGCCACTGGTTCAACTGGCTGGCTGAGGTGCAAGGTAAAATAGTAATAGTTGTTTAAGTTTATCGGTAACTGCATATTATTCCATTTTGTGATTTCAATGTGTATTTTACATGTTTTACTGTGTACTCCTCAGATGGAGAATGTCCTCCTCTAACAGTGGCGATGGTGTTGGAGTTTGCTACTGGGGCAACGGTGGTGCCACCCCTTGGGTTTGAGGACACCCCGACCATCGAATTCCTCCACACAGTGCGAGGGCGTCTCGCTGGGCAGCAGAAGAAAAAGTACCCAGAGGCAAACACGTGTGCTGTGACACTAAGGCTCCCTCTTCATAGCACCTACAATGCCTTTAGGAAATTCATGACCTCTGGTATTGTGAATTCCCCACATTTCTGTGTTGCATAAAAACATTTCTGCAATACATAATTGTATCTAGTAGCACTAAACTACAGTAGCAATTGAGTGCTTGAAAATGTAACGGCACATCAACATTTAAGAACTTATCTACTTACATCTGTATTGTTTGTACGGTGCATTCGGAACGTATTCAGACCCCTTGACCTTTTCCACATTTTATTACGTTACAGAACCGTTTTGAAAATAAGATCCCTTTTTGGAAGAGAAGGGTTCTTTGTAAGGCAAAGGGATCTACCTAGATCTCTGTTCACCCGTGGCAGGAATACAAAGTGCAGTGCCCACAGGTGCACCTCATTGTAATGTCGATGATCTGCTCCGTCTCCAAGGTGAACAGGTCATGGTAAACATTGGAGACTCCATGCCAGACATCCCCCCCACAGCCGCTCTATCCTCTGGTTGTGAGTGCTCCTTCCTCTGAGGGCACTTCCCCTCTCACCACCCCTGAACTTCTCCATGAAGGCACAGATACGTTTCCTTTCACCACCTGGTCACATCTCACCCGGTACTCCGTAGCTGGGGATGGCTGCTTGTCTCGTAATAATGTCTCGTAATTTGTTTTACAGATTAATCTTAAGTTTTGAGAAAGTAGATGAACTCATGTTTTAGTATTAAACTTAAATACAACTAATTTCAGTCATGTGCATAGACATAAACATTTACAACACTGTTGCAGTTTGTGTTGCAGAGATGCACTTGGAAATTAAAGGGAGAAATACACAAGATGGGTTGAATAAATATTATTTTAGACATGTCTTCTTTTTTTAAACATAAATAATTTAATAGGAAAACAAACAATTAAATCTGGACCTCCATCCCTATATTGTCACAAAAATCACAATAAAAATCCAGCTCCAATGCCACTTCTAGATCCCACAGCACACACCTGCAGTAGAACCACTGCTGGCAGAAGTCACAGCACACACCTGCAGTAGAACCAGTGCTGGCAGAAGTCACAGCACACACCTGCAGTAGAACCACTGCTGGCAGAAGTCACAGCACACACCTGCAGTAGAACCAGTGCTGGCAGAAGTCACAGCACCCCCATGGCACCTCGGACCTACACACCTGCAGGGAGCTTGCAGGTGGATCACACTCCCCGCAGTGAGCACAGAAAATGGTGTCGTCTTCTTTTATTTAAAAAAATAATAATAAAAAACACATCAAATTGATTAACATGGTTTTGCAAAATGTAGAAGTACCACAGCAACAATAGTAATTGATACAACAAAGAGAAAAATAAAGATTATGAAGTACCTTAGAGTGTTGCCATGGGTGGCGTGACAGAGGTACAGCAGAGGCGATGGCGCCAATGGTCTCATCCATGGCAGCCCTCTCCTGTGCCCTCTGTGTTCTGAGGGCTGCCCAACGCTTTCTCCCCTGCCTCGGCCCTCTCCTGCTCACCCCTCTCCTGCCACTGGCACGTGTATTCCTCCCCGGTGAGGCATGTGGTGACCACAGGGAGTCTTCTATATCGGTCTAGCCGATACTTCAGGACAGTAAGGATGTAACCCATGTCCTTCACTATCAGCCCCTCATCTATTAGGGGGTGTTCTTCTAGAGCTAGGGCTGGGGCTGGAGCAGGGACTGGGACTGGAGCAGGGGCTGTGGTTGCTGGGGAGGAGGTGCTGATGGACGGCACAGTGCTGCTGGTTCCAGGAGAGGCGGTAGTGGGACCCGGTAGGGACCAAGACGGTATTAAACGGGAGCCTTCAATGGCTGAAAGGTCAAAGGGGAAGAGGCCACACTTCTTAAACGCTTCCACCACATAGCCTTGCAGCGCTGGTACGTGTAACGGAATACTCTGGCAAATTCTGATTTGTTTACAATGTAGGAGTGGTAAAAATGGCTGAGGTCTCCAGCTACCTTGGAAAACTCAGCCTTTAAAGGGCCAAAGTATGCCACGTCCAGCGGCTGCAGGACAAGGGTGCAGTGTGGTGGAAGACAAAGAAGTATAACCCCTTCCCTTAGTGCCGCCGCGAGCACCTCTGGGTCCATGTGGCTCTTGTGTCCACGGAAGAGGAGAAGGAGAGGGCGCTCCTTCACTGCGTGCTGAATGAAGTGCTGAAACCACTTCCTGAACAGGTCCCCGTCAATCTAGTCACTGTTTGACCATCCAGAAAAAGCTTGGGAGGCATCCCAGTGTGTAGTGGCCACCGGGAAACACTTGGAGTAGATGATAAACGGGGGGACATCCTCCCCAGCTGCGTTGTAGCAGGACAGCACTGTGATGTGCTCCTTGGTCCCCGGAGCCTGCTGATACATGTGTTTTGTACCCCGGGGAACCGGCACTTTGTGCCTGCTCTGGTCGCTACGAAACCCACTCATCGCAGTTATAGATTTGTCTGGGTTTCTCCCTCAACCCACTCTCCTCCAAGTGCTTCTCATAAGAAGTTAAGAAGGTGTCCATCGTCCGACGTGTGGCACACTCAGCTCTCCCCGTCTAGGGTGTCCGTCCTCCTAATGCTCAGGATCTTGTGCCTCCTCTTGAACATTTTCCCCCACCTCTTCCCCAGTGGTGAGATTGTTTCCCCTGGGTGCCAAAACCTACAATAGATTAAAATATAAAATTGTCCATCAGGATTAAAATGTTTGTTTTGGCATCACCATACACATCCACATTAACATCACACACATTGAGAACATTCAGTCCAGCAGTCTACATGCATAAACACATAGAACACCAAATACCTGCGTATTTGGTCGGCGCAGTAGATACAGTACTGCACCAGATAATTTTTTATCCTCTGGTGCAAGCAATGTGGGCGGTCCACTGCGACAACCATGGGTCACCCGGCCGCTCAGGCTGTCCGCCAGGGTCTGCCGAGGTACCATGCACCTTGGTAGATAAGAAAAGAAAACTTACTAGCAGATAAAATTCACACACATGTGGTAATCTCCTAAAAACAAAATATGCTTAACCTTGGCAGCCTGGCGGATAGCCATCCCTGTCCCGCAGTCCTCCATGGCATGGAACACTCGAATGCTTTGTCTATGCTGTGGTGGTAAATAAATGTGGCTAAATAACTTGGCACACTATACACATTTTAGAAAGATAGCTCAATCTGAATATGTATAAACATTTATGCTAAAGCATTGAAAGGTGATGAAAGTTTTCACAATAACTGAGTGTTTTTTGTGTTTAAAAAAAAAAAAAAATCCACAAGTTAACTTTTAACAAGGCACACCTGTTAATTAAAATGCATTCCAGGTGACTACCACTGAGCTGGTTGAGAGAATGCAGTGTGCAAAGCTGTCATCAAGGAAAAGGGTGGCTACTTTGAAGAATATATTTAGATTTGTTTAACACCTTTTTGGTTATTACACGATTCCATGTGTGTTATTTCATAGTTTATATCTTCACTATTATTCTACAATGTAGAAAATAGTAAAAAGAAAAGAAAAACCCTTGAATGAGTAGGTGTGTCCAAATGTTTTACTGGTGTACTGTATATAATAAATGTCTAATATTGGTGTTACACTTTTAATATATATATTCAGAAAAAATATGTTGCATTAATCAAATCCTTTTTTACAATCAGCACCTGGTTCGTTCCACGAAGAATGCCTTTGATATTGTAAGTAGAAATTGTGTACAAATATTTATTTTAAAAGCTTGTTAAACTAAATGATGTGCCCTTTAATATAGACCACATATTTGTATGAATAAAGGCTTGCTAAAGTGCCAACATTCAGCATTTTGACATGTCCCTCCATCAACCCTGACACCTTTAAGAAGATTTTAGCCCACTTAATCCCCAAATGTCTCCATTGCTTTCACAGTCATTTCTGAAGATGATTTATTTAATGTTATTAGTAATTCATTGACATCTGTCCCTCATTTTAAGGTCAACCCTGTTACGTGAACTTAATATGGTGAAACTATTCCTTTTGAAATATTTTCATACACCTTTAGCTTGACGACTAGTACACAAATTAACTCAATGAAACAATATCCAAATCATAATCAAATTCCTTTTCAAAGTTAGAATCAATAAATGCAAAACTCCATCTACTGTATACAACCATTTACATTTTGCAATATCCAAATAATATAATGACAACACAAAGAGTTAAAACAAAATACACATATAAAAATATTTTATCTAATTATAGACATGATCATGTCTAGAGATGAAAAAAACAAAAACAGGCCTATTTTTTTGTATGATTTTATATAAACATTATTATTTATTGTGGCCTAAACAAAAACACAAATTCTCAGTCAAAAACATAAGTCAGAACACAGCCTCTCTATTCTCTCATGTGATTTCAGGTCCTCTGACCGGGAAAATGTATTTTCGCAATGAGAGCAGTGGTAAAGCTTCTCGCCAGAGTGTATTCTCTTATGTATTTTCAGGCTCCCTACCTGAGTAAACCTCTTTCCACAGTGGGAGCAGTGGTAGGGCTTTTTCTCCTGTGTGTGTCCTTGCATGCAATTTTAAGTCCTGTGATTGTAAAAATCTCTTTCCACACTGGGAGCATAGGTAGGGCTTTTCTCCTGTGTGTATTCCTTCATGCCTTTTCAGGTTCCCTAAACTGGTAAAAGTCCTTCCACATTGACAGCAGTGGTAAGGCTTTTCTCCTCGGTGTGTCCTCTCGTGTGATTTTAGGTCCTGTGATCGTAAAAATCACTTTCCACACTGGTAGCAGTGGTAGGCCTTTTCTCCTGTGTGTATTCCTTCATGCCTTTTCAGGCTCCCTAAACTGGTATAACTCTTTTCACAGTGGGAACAGTGGAAAGGCTGTTCTCCTGTGTGTGTCCTCTCGTGCACTTTTAGGCTCCCTATCTGGGTAAAACTCTTTCCATACTGGGAACATTTGAAAGGCTTCTCTCCTGTATGTATTCTCTCATGTTTTTTCAGGCTCCATAACTCAGTAAAACTCTTTCCACACTGAGAGCAGTGGTAGGTCTTCCTCCCTGATGTATGTATTCCTTCATGCCTTTTCAGACTCCCTATTCTGGTAAAACTCTTTCCACAGTGAGAACATTGGAAAGGCTTCTCTCCTGTATGTATTCTCTTATGTATTGTCAGGCTCCCTAACTGAGTAAAACTCTTTCCACAATGAGAGCAGTGGTAGGTCTTACTCCCTGCTATGTGTATTCCTTCATGCCTTTTCAGGCTTCCTATCCAGATAAAACTCTTTCCACACTGTGAACATTGAAAATGCTTATCTCTTGTGTGTGTTCTCTCATGCTCTTTTAGGTTCCCTAACTTGGTCAAACTCTTTCTGCCCTGGGAAAAGTGATGTTGTCTCGCTGGTTTGGGCGTCTCTGGGTCTGGTTCCCCTGAAGGATTCTTCCTGCTGTCAGAGTGAGAGTCTGGTCTCTCTCCTGCCAAAGACAGAGTATTTAGTTAAGCAGAAAGATCTGAAGGAAACCGCCACATGATAAAACTGTCTTCCTATGAGGTTTAATCTAGACTAGATCACTCAATAAAAGAGCAGAATGTGTAATCACAAAGTGGCATATAGAGCTTTGTAGGCCAATAAAAACTCTTGGTTGAACTTGACTGTTGCTATGCATTTATTGCTTTCGAAGATTTTAGAAAGGCAGGGCAGGATGGATATAGGTCTATAACAGTTTGGGTCTAGAGTGTCTCCCCCTTTGAAGAGGGGGATGACTGCGGCTGCTTTCCAATCTTTGGGGATCTCAGACGATACGAGAGGTTGAATAGGCTAGTAATAGGGGTTGCAACAATTTCGGCGGATAATTTTAGAAAGAGAGGGTCCAGATTGTTTCCTATCCTCAGTGCAGTGGGCAGCTGGGAGGAGGTGCTCTTATTCTCCATGGACTTTAGTGTCCCAAAAACCTTTTTGAATTAGTGCGACAGGATGCAGATTTCTGTTTGAAAAAGCTAGCCTCAGCTTTCCTAACTGACTGACTATATTGGTTCCTGACTTCCCTGAAAAGTTGCATATCGCGGGGGCTATTCAAAGCTAATTCAGAACGCCAAAGGATGTTTTTGTGCTGGTCAAGGGCAGTCAAATCTGGGGTGAACCAAGGGCTATATCTGTTCTTAGTTCTACATTTTTTGAATGGGGCATGCATATTTAAGATGTCGAGGAAAGCACTTTTGAAGAGCAACCAGGCATCCTCTACTGACGGGATAAGGTCAATATCCTTCCAGGATACCCGGGCCAGGTCGATTAGAAAGACCTGCTCGCTGAAGTGTTTTAGGGAGCGTTTGACAGTGACGAGGGGTGGTCGTTTGACTGCGGACCCATTACGCACGCAGGCAATGAGGCAGTGAGATCCCGGTTGAAGACAGCAGAGGTGTATTTACAGGGCAAGTTGGTCAGGATGATATCTAAGAGGGTGCCCATGGTTACGGATTTAGGGTTGTACCTGGTAGGTTCCTTGATAATTTGTGTGAGATTGAGGGCATCTAGCTTAGATTGTAGGATGGCTGGGGTGTTGACCTCTCTAGGATATGTGGGACGGTAGCGTCTCACCTCATCAACAGCCAGTGAACCTGCAGGGTGCCAAATTCAAAACAACAGAAATCCCATAATTAAAATTCCTCAAACATGTCTTTTACACCATTTTAAAGAATCTTAAAGATACACTTGCTGTAAATCCAGCCACAGTGTCCGATTTCAAATAGGCTTTACGACGAAAGCAAACCAAACGATTATGTTAGGTGAGTGCCTATTCACAGAAAAACACAGCCATTTTTCCAGCCAAAGAGAGTAGTCACAAAAAGAAGAAATATAGATAAAATTAATCACTAACCTTTAATGATCATCAGATGACACTCATAGGACTTCATGTTACACAATACATGTATGTTTTGTTCGGTAAAGTTCATATTTATATCCAAAAATCTCAGTTTACATTGGCATGTTATGTTCAGTAGTTCCAAAACATCCAGTGATTTTGCAGAGAGCCACATCAATTTACAGAAATAGTCATCATAAATGTTGATGAAAATACAAGTGTTACACATTGAATTTTAGATCCACTTCTCCTTAATGCAACCGCTGTGTCAGAATTCCCCCAAAAATTACGGAAAAAGCAAACCATGCAATAATCTGAGTACGGCGAATCAGACGACAAATCAACCCAAAGAGATATCCACCATGTTGGAGTCAACATAAGTCAGAAATAGCATTATAAATATTCACTTACCTTTGATGATCTTCATCAGAATGCACTCCCAGGAATCCCAGTTTCACAATAAATGTTTGTTTTGTTCTATAATATCCATCATTTATGTCCAAATTCCTCCTTGTTGTTCGTGCGTTCAGTACACAATCTAAACACACGATGCGCGTGCAAGTCCAGCGGAAAGTATGGACGAATAGTCCAAAAAGTTCCGTTACAGTACGTAGAAACATGTCAAACGATGTATAGAATCAATCTTTAGGATATTTTTAACATACATCTTCAATAAATGTTCCAACCGGAGAATTCCTTTGTCTTCAGAAATGCGATGGAACGCAGCTAACTCTCACATAAACGCGCATGGACAGCGCATGGTCAGCTCGTGGCACTCAGGGAGAGACCTTACTCAATCTCTTCTCATTCGCACCCACTTCACAGTAGAAGCATCAACAAAGGTTCTAAAGACTGTTGACTTCTAGTGGAAGCCTTAGGAAGTGCAACATGACCCCATTTCCACTATCTTGGATAACCAAAGAGTTGAAAATCAACAAACCTCAAATTTCCCACGTTCTGGTTTTTGCCTGCCATATGACTTCTGTTATACTCACAGACATCATTCAAACAGTTTTCAGAATGTTTTCTATCCAAATATACTAATAATATGCATATCCTAGGATCTGGGCCTGAGTAGCAGGCAGTTTACTCTGGGCACGCTTTTCATTCGGACGTGAAAATACTGCCCCCTACCCCAAAGAAGTTAAGCATGTCCCAGTTCAGGTCACCTAACAGTAGGAACTCTGAAGATAGATGGGGGGCGATCAATTCATATATGGTGTCCAGGGCACAGCTGGGGGCTGAAGGGGATCTATAACAAGCGGCAACGGTGAGAGACTTGTTTCTGGAAAGGTGGATTTTTAAAAGTAGAAGCTCGAATTGTTTGGGCACAGACCTGGATAGTATGACAGAACTCTGCAGGCTAACTTCGCCCCCTTTGGCAGTTCTATTTTGTTGGAAAATGTTATAGTTAGAGATGGTAATTTCAGGATTTTTGGTGGCCTTCCTAAGCCAGGATTCAGACACAGCTAGGACATCAGGATTGGCGGAGTGTGCTAAAGCAGTGAATAAAACAAACTCAGGGAGGAGGCTTCTAATGTTAACATGCATGAAACCAATGCATTTACGGTTACAGAAGTCAACAAATGAGAGCGCCTGGGGAATGCGAGTGATGCTGGGGGCTACAGGGCCTGGGTTAACTTCTTCATCACCAGAGGAACAGAGGAGGAGGAGGATAAGGTTAAGGCTAAAGGCTATAAGAACTGGTCGTCTAGTGCATTCGGAACAGAGAGTAAAAGGAGCAGATTTCTGGGCGTGGAAGAATAGATTCAAGGCATAATGTACAGACAAGGGTATGGTAGGATGTGAGTACAGTGGAGGTAAACCTAGGCATTGAGTGATGATGAGAGAGGTTGTCTCTAGAGGCACCATTTAAGCCAGGTGAGGTCACCACCTGGCATGTGTGGGGGGTGGAACAAAAGGGCTAGCTAAGGCATATTGAGCAGGGCTGGAGGCTCTACAGTGAAATAAGACAATAATCACTAACCAAAACAGCAGTAGACAAGGCATATTGACATTAGGGAGAGGCATGTGAGACACGGCGACTCAGACAGCTAGCAGGCTGGGGCTAGCAGATGGGCCTACGGGGACGTTGCAACGGAAGAACCTGAAGAAAACCCATCGGACGGTTACATCAGCAGACCAGTCGTGATGGATTGGTAGGGTTCCGTGTCGGCAGTAAAGGGGTCCAGACCAATTGGAAAAAGAGGTATTGTAGCCCAGGAATTGGCTGATGGATCTCTTCGGCTAGCCGGGAGATGGGCCTAGCTCTAGGCTAGCTCCAGGCTAACTGGTGCTTGCTTCGGGACAGAGACGTTAGCCAGGAGTAGCCACTCGGATAGCAGCTAGCTAGCTGCGATGATCCGGATTAAAGGTTCAGAGCTTGCGGTAGGAATCCGAAGATGTGGTAGAGAAAAAGCAGTCCGATATGATCTGGGTTGATATCGCGCTGTGCAGACTGGCAGGAATTGACCGGGCTGAGGCTGGCTGATGTCCAAGTTAACGGTGATGACCGCTAGCAGTGACTAAATGACTACTAGCTAGTTAACTGGCTAGCTTCTGATCGGGGTTCCGGTTCTAAAGTATAAAAAATAGCAGATCCGTACCACATTGGGTGAGGCGGGTTGCAGGAGAGTATGTTCAGTCCGTAGATGGAAATTGAGATAAAAAATATATACGAAATATATACAAAGAACAACGATACATACACAGGACAGGACAAGACAAAAACAGACGTCCGACTGCTACGCCTTCTTGGAAAGCCTTGCCATAACAAAACGGTTGAATACTTACTGACTCAAGACATTTCAGCTTTTATTTGTAATTAATTTGTAAACCTTTCTAAACACATAATTCCACTTTGACATTATGGGGTATTGTGTGTAGGCCCCCAAAATAATCTACATTTAATCCATTTTAAATTCAGGCTGTGACACTACAAAATGTGAAAAAGGTTGAGGGGTGTGAATACATTCTGAAGGCACTGTAGCTATGAGCGAGCATGTTGTAAACTGTAAAGTAGCTAAGTAGATGTGTCATCTCCATTACCTATAGATCTGACTATCGCATAAAAAATGTATACAATGAAATCTATCTCAATACATTGCATATTAGTCCACAATTTCTGACATTTGGCTTGTAGTTCTTGCACAGGAAAGAAGTGGATTCCGTTTTCGGGGACCACCCAGATCACAACAAACAGTGAACAGCGAGGGAGATATGACGGTTAGGAAGAAATCAACCATACGACCACTAATTGTCATCGTGTACCCACAGATCAAATTGATTCACAATACTATCCGAATTGACAGAGTGAAAAGAAAACCTGTACAGAATAAAAAATATTCCAAAACATGCATCCTGTTTGCAAAAAGACACTAAAGTAATACTGCAAAAAATGTGGCAAAGCAATTTACTTTTTGTCCTGAATGAAAAGTGTTATGTTTAGGGCAAATCCAATAAAACACATTAATGAGTACCACTCTCCTTCAAGCATAGTGGTGGCTGCGTCATGTTATGGGTATGCCTATAATCATTAAGGACTAGGGAGTTTTTCAGGATAAAAAAATTATGGAATGGAGCTAAGCACAGGCAAAATTCTAGAGGAAAATCTCTTTGTCTGCTTTCCACCAGACACTGGGAGATTAATTCACCTTTCAGTAGGACAATAACCTGAAACACAAGGACAAATCCACACTGGAGATGCTTACCAAGATGACAGTGAATGTTTCTGAGTGGCCGAGTTACAATTTTGAGTTAAAGTTACACATCTGCATGTAAATCTATGGCAAGACGTGAAAATGGTTGTCTAGCAATGATCAACAACCAATTTGACAGAGCTTGAAGAAATGAGATTACAAATCAATGTAATAAATCTTGAATTCAGGCTTGTAGGGTGCTGTCTTTCGGATGGGACGTTAAACGGGTGTCCTGACTCTCTGAGGTCATTAAAGATCCCGTGGCACTTATCGTAAGAGTAGGGGTGTTAACCCCGGTGTCCTGGCTAAATTCCCAATCTGGCCCTCAAACCATCATGGTCACCTAATAATCCCCAGTTTACAATTGGCGCATTCATCCCCCTCCTCTCTCCTGTAACTATTCCCCAGGTCGTTGCTGCAAATGAGAACGTGTTCTCAGTCAACTTACCTGGTAAAATAATGGTAAAATAAAAAAATAAAAAATAAAAAACACAAAATGTGGAATAAGTCAAGCGAGATGACTACTTTCTGAAGGCACTGTATGTGAATTTGTGTACTGACTGTTATTAACTAATGTTACAGTTAGTAACAGATAACTGCATTGCATGAGAGTCTCAATTTACAGGTAGTAAAAAATAGAGGTCGACCGACTAATCGGAATGGCCGATTAATTAGGGCCGTTTTCAAGTTTTCAGAACAATCGGAAATCTGTATTTTTGGACACCGATTTGGCTAATTCTTTTTTTTTTTTTTTTTTTTTACCTTAATTTAATCCTTATTTAACTAGGCAAGTCAGTTAAGAACACATTCTTATTTTCAATGACGGCCTAGGAACGGTGGGTTAACTGCCTCGTTCAGGGGCAGAACGACAGATTTTTACCTTGTCAGCTCGGGGGATTCAATCTTGCAACCTTACAGTTAACTAGTCCAACGTTCTAACCACGTGATTACATTGCACTCCACGAGGAGCCTGCCTGTTACGCAAATGCAGTAGAAGCCAAGGTAAGTTGCTAGCTAGGATTAAACTTATCTAATAAAAAACAATCAATCAATCAATCATAATCACTAGTTAACTACACATGGTTGATGATATTACTAGTTTATCTAGCGTGTCCTGCGTTGCATATAATCGATGCGGTGCGTATTGTTGCTCCAATATGTACCTAACCATAAACATCAATGCCTTTCTTAAAATCAATACACAGAAGTATATATTTTTAAACCTGCATATTTAGCCAAAAGAAATTCAGGTTAGCAGGCAATATTAACCAGGTGAAACTGTGTCACTTCTCTTGCGTTCATTGCATGCAGAGTCAGTGTATATGCAACAGTTTGGGGCGCCTAATTTGACAGAATTTTACGTAATTATGACATAACATTGAAGGTTGTGCAATGTAACAGGAATATTTAGACTTATGGATGCCACCCGTTAGATAAAATACGTAACGGTTCCGAGATGATAGTTTCCGGATTCGACCATATTAATGACCTAAGGCTCGTATTTCTGTGTGTTATTATGTTATAACTAAGTCTATGATTTGATAGAGCAGTCTGACTGAGCGGTGGTAGGCAGCAGCAGGCTCGTAAGCATTCATTCAAACAGCACTTTCCTGCGTTTTGCTAGAAGCTCTTCGCTGTGCTTCAAGCCCATCAACTCCCGAGATTAGGCTGGTGTAACCGATGTGAAATGGCTAGCTAGTTAGCGGGGTGCACGCTAATAGCGTTTCAAATGTCACTCGCTCTGAGACTTGGAGTAGTTATTCCCCTTGCTCTGCATGGGTAACGCTGCTTCGAGGGTGACTGTTGTCGTTGTGTTCCTGGTTCGAGCCCAGGTAGGAGCGAGAGGGATGGAAGCTATACTGTTACACTGACAATACTAAAGTGCCTATAAGAACATCCAATAGTCAAAGGTTAATGAAATACAAATGGTAGAGAGAGAAATAGTCCTATAATTCCTATAATAACTACAACCTAAAACTTCTTACCTGGGAATATTGAAGACTCATGTTAAAAGGAACCACCAGCTTTCATATGTTCTCATGTTCTGAGCAAGGAACTTAAACGTTAGCTTTCTTACATGGCACATATTGCACTTTTACTTTCTTATACAACACTTTGTTTTTGCAATTTTTAAACCAAATTGAACATGTTTCATTATTTATTTGAGGCTAAATTAATTGTATTGATGTAATATACACTGCTCCAAAAAATAAAGGGAACACTTAAACAACACAATGTAACTCCAAGTCAATCACACTTCTGTGAAATCAAACTGTCCACTTAGAAGGCAACACTGATTGACAATAAATTTCACATGCTGTTGTGCAAATGGAATAGACAAAAGGTGGAAATTATAGGCAATTAGCAAGACACCCCCAATAAAGGAGTGATTCTGCAGGTGGTGACCACAGACCACTTCTCAGTTCCTATGCTTCCTGGCTGATGTTTTGGTCACTTTTGAATGCTGGCGGTGCTCTCACTCTAGTGGTAGCATGAGACGGAGTCTACAACCCACACAAGTGGCTCAGGTAGTGCAGCTCATCCAGGATGGCACATCAATGCGAGCTGTGGCAAGAAGGTTTGCTGTGTCTGTCAGCGTAGTGTCCAGAGCATGGAGGCGCTACCAGGAGACAGGCCAGTACATCAGGAGACGTGGAGGAGGCCGTAGGAGGGCAACAACCCAACAGCAGGACCGCTACCTCCGCCTTTGAGCAGGAGGAGCACTGCCAGAGCCCTGCAAAATGACCTCCAGCAGGCCACAAATGTGCATGTGTCAGCATATGGTCTCACAAGGGCTCTGAGGATCTCATCTCGGTACCTAATGGCAGTCAGGCTACCTCTGGCGAGCACATGGAGGGTTGTGCGGCCCCACAAAGAAATGCCACCCCACACCATGACTGACCCACCGCCAAACCGGTCATGCTGGAGGATGTTGCAGGCAGCAGAACATTCTCCACGGCGTCTCCAGACTCTGTCACGTCTGTCACATGTGCTCAGTGTGAACCTGCTTTCATCTGTGAAGAGCACAGGGCGCCAGTGGCGAATTTGCCAATCTTGGTGTTCTCTGGCAAATGCCAAACGTCCTGCACGCTGTTGGGCTGTAAGCACAACCCCCACCTGTGGACATCGGGCCCTCATACCACCCTCATGGAGTCTGTTTCTGACCGTTTGCGCAGACACATGCACATTTGTGGCCTGCTGGAGGTCATTTTGCAAGGCTCTGGCAGTGCTCCTCCTGCTCAAAGGCGGAGGTAGCGGTCCTGCTGCTGGGTTGTTTCCCTCCTACGGCCTCCTCCACGTCTCCTGATGTACTGGCCTGTCTCCTGGTAGCGCCTCCATGCTCTGGACACTACGCTGACAGACACAGCAAACCTTCTTGCCACAGCTCGCATTGATGTGCCATCCTGGATGAGCTGCACTACCTGAGCCACTTGTGTGGGTTGTAGACTCCGTCTCATGCTACCACTAGAGTGAGAGCACCGCCAGCATTCAAAAGTGACCAAAGCATCAGCCAGGAAGCATAGGAACTGAGAAGTGGTCTGTGGTCACCACCTGCAGAATCACTCCTTTATTGAGGGTGTCTTGCTAATTGCCTTTAATTTCCACCTTTTGTCTATTCCATTTGCACAACAGCATGTGAAATTTATTGTCAATCAGTGTTGCTTCCTAAGTGGACAGTTTGATTTCACAGAAGTGTGATTGACTTGGAGTTACATTGTGTTGTTTAAGTGTTCCCTTTATTTTTTTGAGCAGTGTATTAAGTTAAAATAAGTGTTCATTCAGTATTGTTGTAATTTTCATTATTACAAATAAAAAATATAAAAAAATCAGCCGATTAATCGGTATCAGATTTTTTGGTCCTCCAATAATCGGTATTGGAGTTGAAAAATCATAACCTCTAGTAAAAAAGTATGTTGAATGCCAGAGTGGATTTGTGACAAAAACCATTGCAACACTCCGAATCTTGCGTCTGCGTAGAGCTTGTAGTAAGCTTAAACTTGCTGTACCCCCTTGCCCCCAAAAGGACCACAATAGAAATAAGCTTGAGCTTCTACACTTGAATATGTTCTATACTGTAGGAATTGTTAAAGGTGCGATCTGTGATTGGTACACACATTGTTTTATTTTTAAATTCATGATATATAGCCCTGCATCGTGACTTCAGCTGATGGAACTACCTCCATGTTGAGGATATAGCCTGGTGTTCATTTACAATTACATTCTTTACAAACAATGGAGTAAAACAAGCGTATATTGTGGGTTCTGTTAGGGTATGACAGTTGAAGTAACCATTTGGCCAGGGCTATATATCATGCATAAAAATGTAAAAAAGTACCAATCGCGGAGTGCCCCTTTAACAATTCCTACAGTACAGAGCATATTCAAGTGTATACCTTTAGAACGCCTCATTAAAACGACACATTAGTACAACAACTGCAGATAGACGACTCACTGGTGTTAATCAGAACTTCAGTCTCCTCCTCTCCATCCACTCCCAAAACGTCTTCTTCCTCCTCTTTTCTTAAGATAGCCCCCTCTTCTGCTTCCACAAAAGGTTCTTTCGCTTCTTTGACTGTAACATCCTCTTTTTCTTTCAATGTGATAGCCCATGCTTTCTCCTTTTTAATTGGGAAAACTTCTACCCCCTCTTCCTCTTTCACTTCAAAAGGTTCCTTCTCTTCTTTCACTGTAACAGCCACCTCCTCTTCTTTTAATTTGATACTGATAGCCTCCTCTTCCATTCTGAAAGCTTCTTCCTCTGCTTTTACTGTAATATCATCCTCATCTTCTTATTTTACGACAACGTTCAGCCCCCGAGATTCTTTCTCCGTCCGGCAGACCTCATCTTCTTTAGCAGGGGGAGTATCTTAGTGAACTCATGGTTGGGGATTTTAGTAGCTAGCTATTTAGCATTGACGAGTAGCCTGGTGCTAAGCTAACTTAGCAAACCAGCTAGCTACCTGATTAACAATGTACATATTAAATAAAATTGGGCATGTAGCTACTATAAACGAAAGTATGTTTAAAACAGAGAGACAAATATAAACCAAAGGCGTCTAAAGAGCTCCAATGTTTTGGCTGTTAGCTAGCAAGCGACCGAAGATGCTACATCTCGGTGGCTGACTTGATGAATAATGTTGTTGAAGAAGCGTCCCGTCCACTAGAAAACACGTCACAATAACAGCGTCGTCTGAAAGACAAACACCGCAGTCGGCTGACTTCTTCGAAGGGGTTTAACAGCGGTTGGCATCCAATATTAATGGTGCATTACCGCCACCAGCTGGACGGGATATTGAATAAGAAACAAACAGCATACGACATAATACAGAATATAAAACACGTCAAATAAGAAAACCCATCACACTTCTTCAAATCACAGTCCACTCCAAAATACACCCTTACACAGGCTCAGAGGCCTGTGATGAAAAAAATAAATCCTTACTGACTGGATTTCTTTCACCGTCTCAGCTTTGAAATCACGAAGACCACAAAAACGTTCAGCGGCTTTTACAATGATTCGAATTTTATTAGACTTCTTCGCCGCTTGTGCTGTACAATTTATGACCATTGCAATACATAATACAAAATCCACCTTTAACATGTAGCATTTCACTATCCCTCATTTTCTTCCAATTGTCTCACCGGCTCTAGATAGGAGACACGCTGGACACTCCTTACCACCTCATTCGCCTTCATCCTAACAGGGCACTCCAATAATTCAGGTGCATGTTCACCTGCACCTTGCAGCATTTCCTTTCATCTGGCATACAATATTATTCCCTTCTGTACACACTTAACACATGACCAAATATTTTACATTTATGAAACTGAAGGGGCTTGTTCACAAAAGCGCTTACAGGGCATCTAATAATTCCTAACTTTATGTGAGAAGGAAGATACTTTTCAAAGAACATTAGCATGGATGAATTGGATTTCTTTTCTCCCTCCACCAGACAACAACATAGCAAGGCAGCAACACATGACACAGGATGGTAGCAACACAACAACATGGTAGCAGCACAAAACATGGTACAAACATTGGACACAGTCAACAGCACAATTGTCAAGAACGTAGAGACAACAATACTTCACACAAAGCAGCCACAACAGTAAGGGGAACTTTTTTTTTACAAAAAGCATTTTTAATCTATTTCATTAAATAATAATATTACATTTAGATGTACAAAGAGAAGCATGTGTTGATTGTTTATAATTCTCACTGCACTAATCAAACTTTACATCTACTACACATCCGCATTGAAGCCAATTTCTTATTAATTCACTCAAACAGACAATATCAAAATAAGCCACTAGGTCTATAATGCTCGTAACAATATGTGTAACAATATGTAAGGGATAATCAACGAAGGGCTGTGCGTTCTCTAGGAAAATAATGAACAACATGGAAGGTGTGTTCCCAGAGAAGGCATAGAGCCCAGAGTTGATTATCCCTTTATACCTGGCTGTAATTTAAACACATTTGTCGCAAGAAATGTTTTCAACATCCACGGAATTAGCTAGCAAGTTTACTAGATAGCTACAGTAGTTGCAGTGGTAACCAAAAAAACTGGGTGGGTATAATCTGTTGAATATTCCAACAGAAATCTGTTCCAAAAACTTCATATACAGTATAACAAGGTTGCCAACAAACAACGCATACAAAGTTGTACAGCGGCAGAATAAGAGGTGCGGAGCGGGCAGGTGCGGGCAGCGAACGGTTGAAAATCATGCATTAGTTTTACTCGCGTTTAAGAGCAGTTGGAGGCCATGGAAGGAGTGTTGTACCAGCCCAGCCTCGCATTCAATTCGCGCATATATGTACAAAATGTATTTCAGCAGATTTCGTGCGTTTTTGTGCATTTTTGGGGTGGTTCAATTCGTTTGAAAATACACGAATTTCTGTGCTACTTAATTCGTGCGAAAATACACGAATTTCTGTGCTACTTAATTCGTGCGAAAAGACACGAATTTAACCAGTAGGCGACACACAAGCCGTTGCAACAACCATAGACGCGATCGCCTGTATTTATTTATTTTACGTTATGAATATATAGATATTTTGTATTTTTTTAACCATTTAACCATAAGAGGTTATATGTATATTATCTTTATTTAATCCCTATTAAAACATTGTGGTTTTATGCCTATATGTACTGTTTTCGATTTTTCTGAACAGACTTTTCAGGATAGAATGAATGTAAGCAATGCATGATGGTTAATGTTGTTTTATTCGGTTGTAGTTCCATGTATTTCTTAAAAAATAAACGTGTAAACCATTTTTATTGAACAGAATGTAACTGAAAATACAATGGCAGCCTTGCCATTGTCCATCAATAACAAAACGTTTTTTTTTCGTATAACATTTGGGGAAACGTATGCAGTCATTGTAGTCTTACATTTTGTTGGCCAACCAAAATTACCAAAACGTTAACCCGTAATAAGGCTAGGGTGGCTGAGTGTAAATACATGGCTCTGAGTGTAAGCACCTTTTCACTAGAAACGTTCTTGTGTTCAAATTACCGTCAGTGCGAAATAGCTAGAAAGCCTTCGTATTTCCACTTGGCTGCACCTACGGTTACGATAACGATAAATCAAGTGCAATACCTGCGTCGACCTGTGTCGAGCAGCAAAACACCGGAAAGCTTCTAGCCTACCGGAAAGTTACAAGAAGAACAAGAATAGTTACCTCATCCGGTCATGTGACACTCTGGATGCCCCCTAAAAGTAATTTCAACCGTTTTGAAAAATGACGCCTGGTAACCCCAAAAAAATACCAGGTGCATGAAAAGTTTGGACTTAGAATATTTTTTGAAAACCTCCATAAATCACTCAGGCCAGCACCCGTTGATTTGGGGCGGTAGTATAGTGCTCCCAGAGCGGGTATGGAAGTCTGGATCCCCCCTAAAAGCATTTAAGGCTCTGTGTGTCTTTAAGCACCATACTTTTTCACTCCATCCTTGCTGTGTGTGTGTGTGTGTGTGTGTGTGTGTGTGTGTGTGTGTGTGTGTGTGTGTGTGTGTGTGTGTGTGTGTGTGTGTGTGTGTGTGTGTGTGTGTGTGTGTGTGTGTGTGTGTGTGTGTGTGTGTGTGAGAGAGAGCTTTTCTTTGACATCTGTTTAGCGAAATTACTGATTTACAGTTCATGAGGGTTGACCGATTCACACATTTAAAGTTTTGGAAAGATCTGACTTTTTTAAACCTTCGAAACAGCACCTATGACCCCATTTTAAGGCACTTCCGGTTGGCACAGGAAGCTATAAGTAAATACATATCCTGATCGGGGTATGCTTTTACAGAATCCTGAGTTTTAAGTCTATACGTTAAGAACTGACTGATTTACACAGGGTTGAATGCACTATATATCACAAACTGCTGGTTGGGTATGGCAAAACACTTTTAGGGTGATTTTATCACTTCCGGTTAATCCAGGAAGCTTAGAATCAACACAGGTAGACCTCATAGTGGCTTGATGGATTGTCATTGAAGACAGGTTCATAAGACATTCATAACCCACATAGGCTTCAGGTTGAATTTAGGGGTGCAGGCAATGTGTTCCTATGGGGTGAGATGTCATTACATTTACATACATTTAAGTCATTTAGCAGACGCTCTTATCCAGAGCGACTTACAAATTGGTGCATTCACCTTATGACATCCAGTGGAACAGCCACTTTACAATAGTGCATCTAAATCTTTTAAGGGGGGGGGGGGGGGGTGAGAAGGATTACTTTATCCTATCCTAGGTATTCCTTAAAGAGGTGGGGTTTCAGGTGTCTCCGGAAGGTGGTGATTGACTCCGCTGTCCTGGCGTCGTGAGGGAGTTTGTTCCACCATTGGGGGGCCAGAGCAGCGAACAGATTTGACTGGGCTGAGCGGGAACTGTACTTCCTCAGTGGTAGGGAGGCGAGCAGGCCAGAGGTGGATGAACGCAGTGCCCTTGTTTGGGTGTAGGGCCTGATCAGAGCCTGGAGGTACTGAGGTGCCGTTCCCCTCACAGCTCCGTAGGCAAGCACCATGGTCTTGTAGCGGATGCGAGCTTCAACTGGAAGCCAGTGGAGAGAGCGGAGGAGCGGGGTGACGTGAGAGAACTTGGGAAGGTTGAACACCAGATGGGCTGCGGCGTTCTGGATGAGTTGTAGGGGTTTAATGGCACAGGCAGGGAGCCCAGCCATTAGCGAGTTGCAGTAATCCAGACGGGAGATGACAAGTGCCTGGATTAGGACCTGCGCCGCTTCCTGTGTGAGGCAGGGTCGTACTCTGCGGATGTTGTAGAGCATGAACCTACAGGAACGGGCCACCGCCTTGATGTTAGTTGAGAATGACAGGGTGTTGTCCAGGATCACGCCAAGGTTCTTAGCGCTCTGGGAGGAGGACACAATGGAGTTGTCAACCGTGATGGCGAGATCATGGAACGGGCAGTCCTTCCCCGGGAGGAAGAGCAGCTCCGTCTTGCCGAGGTTCAGCTTGAGGTGGTGATCCGTCATCCACACTGATATGTCTGCCAGACATGCAGAGATGCGATTCGCCACCTGGTCATCAGAAGGGGGAAAGGAGAAGATTAGTTGTGTGTCGTCTGCATAGCAATGATAGGAGAGACCATGTGAGGTTATGACAGAGCCAAGTGACTTGGTGTATAGCGAGAATACGAGAGGGCCTAGAACAGAGCCCAGGGGCACACCAGTGGTGAGAGCACGTGGTGAGGAGACAGATTCTCGCCACGCCACCTGGTAGGAGCGACCTGTCAGGTAGGACGCAATCCAAGCGTGGGCCGCGCCGGAGATGCCCAACTCGGAGAGGGTGGAGAGGAGGATCTGATGGTTCACAGTATCGAAGGCAGCCGATAGGTCTAGAAGGATGAGAGCAGAGGAGAGAGAGTTAGCTTTAGCAGTGCGGAGCGCCTCCGTGATACAGAGAAGAGCAGTCTCAGTTGAATGACTAGTCTTGAAACCTGACTGATTTGGATCAAGAAGGTCATTCTGAAAGAGATAGCGGGAGAGCTGGCCAAGGACGGCACGTTCAAGAGTTTTGGAGAGAAAAGAAAGAAGGGATACTGGTCTGTAGTTGTTGACATCGGAGGGATCGAGTGTAGGTTTTTTCAGAAGGGGTGCAACTCTCGCTCTCTTGAAGACGGAAGGGACGTAGCCAGCGGTCAGGGATGAGTTGATGAGCGAGGTGAGGTAAGGGAGAAGGTCTCCGGAAATGGTCTGGAGAAGAGAGGAGGGGATAGGGTCAAGCGGGCAGGTTGTTGGGCGGCCGGCCGTCACAAGACGCGAGATTTCATCTGGAGAGAGAGGGGAGAAGGAGGTCAGAGCACAGGGTAGGGCAGTGTGAGCAGAACCAGCGGTGTCGTTTGACTTAGCAAACGAGGATCGGATGTTGTCGACCTTCTTTTCAAAATGGTTGACGAAGTCATCTGCAGAGAGGGAGGAGGGGGGGGGGAGGGGGAGGAGGATTCAGGAGGGAGGAGAAGGTGGCAAAGAGCTTCCTAGGGTTAGAGGCAGATGCTTGGAATTTAGAGTGGTAGAAAGTGGCATTAGCAGCAGAGACAGAAGAGGAAAATGTAGAGAGGAGGGGGTAAAAGGATGCCAGGTCCGCAGGGAGGCGAGTTTTCCTCCATTTCCGCTCGGCTGCCCGGAGCCCTGTTCTGTGAGCTCGCAATGAGTCGTCGAGCCACGGAGCGGGAGGGGAGGACCGAGCCGGCCTGGAGGATAGGGGACATAGAGAGTCAAAGGATGCAGAAAGGGAGGAGAGGAGGGTTGAGGAGGCAGAATCAGGAGATAGGTTGGAGAAGGTTTGAGCAGAGGGAAGAGATGATAGGATAGAAGAGGAGAGGGTAGCGGGGGAGAGAGAGCGAAGGTTGGGACGGCGCGATACCATCCGAGTAGGGGCAGTGTGGGAAGTGTTGGATGAGAGCGAGAGGGAAAAGGATACAAGGTAGTGGTCGGAGACTTGGAGGGGAGTTGCAATGAGGTTAGTGGAAGAACAGCATCTAGTAAAGATGAGGTCGAGCGTATTGCTTGCCTTGTGAGTAGGGGGGGAAGGTGAGAGGTTGAGGTCAAAAGAGGAGAGGAGTGGAAAGAAGGAGGCAGAGAGGAATGAGTCAAAGGTAGACGTGGGGAGGTTAAAGTCGCCCAGAACTGTGAGAGGTGAGCCGTCCTCAGGAAAGGAGCTTATCAAGGCATCAAGCTCATTGATGAACTCTCCGAGGGAACCTGGAGGGCGATAAATGATAAGGATGTTAAGCTTGAAAGGGCTGGTAACTGTGACAGCATGGAATTCAAAGGAGGCGATAGACAGATGGGTAAGGGGAGAAAGAGAGAATGACCACTTGGGAGAGATGAGGATCCCGGTGCCACCACCCCGCTGACCAGTAGCTCTCGGGGTGTGCGAGAACACGTGGGCGGACGAAGAGAGAGCAGTAGGAGTAGCAGTGTTATCTGTGGTGATCCATGTTTCCGTCAGTGCCAAGAAGTCGAGGGACTAGAGGGAGGCATAGGCTGAGATGAACTCTGCCTTGTTGGCCGCAGATCGGCAGTTCCAGAGGCTACCGGAGACCTGGAACTCCACGTGGGTCGTGCGCGCTGGGACCACCAGATTAGGGTGGCCGCGGCCACGCGGTGTGGAGCGTTTGTATGGTCTGTGCAGAGAGGAGAGAACAGGGATAGACAGACACATAGTTGACAGGCTACAGAAGAGACTACGCTAATGCAAAGGAGATTGGAATGACAAGTGGACTACGCGTCTCGAATGTTCAGAAAGTTAAGCTTACGTAGCAAGAATCTTATTGACTAAAATGATTAAGATGATACAGTACTGCTGAAGTAGGCTAGCTGGCAGTGGCTGCGTTGTTGACTTTGTAGGCTAGCTGGCAGTGGCTGCGTTGTTGACACTACACTAATCAAGTCGTTCCGTTGAGTGTAATAGTTTCTACAGTGCTGCTATTCGGGGGCTAGCTGGATAGCTAGCAGTGTTGATTACGTTACGTTGCGTTAAAAGAACGACAGTAGCTGGCTAGCTAACCTAGAAAATCGCTCTAGACTACACAATTATCTTTGATACAAAGACGGCTATGTAGCTAGCTGTGTAGCTAGCTACGATCAAACAAATCAAACCGTTGTACTGTAATGAAATGAAATGAAAATGTGATACTACCTGTGGAGCGAAGCGGAATGCGACCGGGTTGTTGAGTGCGGAAGTTCTATTCGGTAGACGTTGGCTAGCTGTTGGCTAGCTAGCAGTGTCTCCTACGTTAAGGACGACAAGTAGCTGGCTAGCTAACCTCGGTAAATTAAGATAATCACTCTAAAACTACACACTCTAAACTACACAATTATCTTGGATACGAAGACAGCAAAGACAGCTATGTAGCTAGCTAACACTACACTAATCAAGTCGTTCAGTTGAGTGTAATAGTTGCTACAGTGCTGCTATTCGGTAGACGGTGGACGTTTGCTAGCTGGCTAGCTGCTGGGCAGATAGCAGTGTAGACTGCGTTAGGACGACGAAATACGATAATTACGCAATTATCTTTGATACAAAGACGGCTATGTAGCTAGCTAAGAAGAAATTGCTAAGATTAGACAAATCAAACCGTTGTACTATAATGAAATGTAATGAAAAGTTATACTACCTGCGGACCAAAGCGCGAATGCGACCGCTCGCTCCAACCCGGAACCATGTCATTGTAAACTGTTTGATGTAAACACCTTCTTTTAACTGTTAAGGGTTAATGCCACACGGTCAATGTTAGGCTTGCACAGAGACCTTAGGAACGTTCCTGAGGTCAAATTGTGCTTCTAAACCTTAACAGTTCTCTCTCTGTCTCCCAAAAGCAAAAGACTTGAAATGTAGGTCAAGGGTCATCTTCTTGTCACTGTCGCTGCGCTCAGACCGAGCAAGCTACGGTCAAGCGGGGCATCTCGTTGAACTCGGCACGGCTATGGTGATGTAATTTTTAGTGGTGATTTCAGAATGCTATTTTGGTGGTTTTTCACTGTTGAAACATATTGCAAATGCACAAAAGTCAACTAGCAAGTCAGTGTCCATCAGCCAATTAGATATTTTCAGACACCAAACTGATACCATCTGACTCCAAACTCACTTTTTCCAACTCGTTTAGAAGCCAACTATCACATATTTCAGAGCAGGCCCAAAATTCACAGCGCCTTCCATTTAAATCATAATAAAACAAATAATACGTAGTTATGTTCTAGCTACGGGTCCAGTTTTCACATTATGTTTAGCCCTATGTGAGGCGACCTCGAATCCCAAGTTTCGCCTCGATAGGTCATTCGGTGCCCGAGCAAAACCTTAATTGGTGCTGAAATTCCACTTTTTTCCATGCCTTGCTACGGGGTCCTTGAATGAGCTATCGGACAGAAATGTCGGGGTCCGTCTCTATGGGCCGAGCCGGTTTCAATGCACCTAGTCTTGCAACTCTGGGACTTTTCTAAATGTCACCATTTTGTAATGCTCAAAATGAATTGAAGTCAATGCAAATGCACCGAGGCTTTTTATCGGTCCGAGAACCTTCTAGAGCCACATAACTCACCGTGCTTAACCGACCTGAGCTCTAGAACAGGTTTGTAAAGTTTCAGAACTCTAGGTCTGACGGTTCTTTAAAAGTTCAAACAAAAGTAACTATTGCAGGCACTGTCTGCCTCTAAGCCCCTCAGTGTGTCACTCCATCCTTTCTGTGTGGGTGTGTAAATTTTTCCTTGAAATCTGATGGGATGAATGACTGATTTACAGTTCATGAGGGTTGCCTATTCACATATATTAAGTTTTGGAAAGATTTGACTTTTTTAACCCTTCGAAACAGCCCTTTTGACACCAATTATGGCACTTCCGGTTGGCACAGGAAGCTGAAAGTAAACACATATCCTCATTGGAGTAGGCTTTTACAGAATCCTGAGTTTTAAGTCTATACGTTAAGAACTCACTGATTTACATAGGGTTGAATGCACTATTTCTCTCAAACTGCAGGTTGGGTATGGCAAACACTTTTAGGGTGATTTAACCACTTCCGGTTGCTCCAGGAAGCTTAGAATCGACACAGGTAGACCTCATAGTGGCCTGATGGATTGTCATCGAAGACAGGTTCATAAGGCATTATTAACCCACATAGGCTTCAGGTTGAATTTAGGGGAGCAGGCAATGTATTCCTATGGGGAGACATGTCATTGTAAACTGTTTGATGTAAACACCTTCTTTTAACTATTAAGGGTTAATGCCACACGGTCAATGTTAGGCTTGCACAGATCGGGAGGACCTTAGGAATGTTCCTGAGGTCAAATTGTGCTTCTAACCTTAACGGTTCTCTCTCTGTCTCCCAAAAGCAAAAAAATATGAAATTGAGGTCAAAGGGTAATTTGGGTCCTTCTTATTGTCCCTGTCGCTGCACTCAGACCGAGCTAGCTACGGTCAAGCGGGGCATCTCGTTGAACTCGGCACGGCCTGGAGATAATGGCAATGCCATTGCAGGCTTTGTGTGTCTTTAAGCACCGTACTTTTTCACTCCATCCTTTTATCCCCTTTTCTTCGTGGTATCCAATCGCTAGTAATTACTATCTTGTCTCATCGCTACAACTCCCGTATGGGCTCAGGAGAGACGAAGGTCGAAAGCCACGCGTCCTCCGAAGCACAACCCAACCAAGCCGCACTGCTTCTTAACACAGCGCGCCTCCAACCCGGAAGCCAGCCGCACCAATGTGTCGGAGGAAACACCGTGCACATGGCCCCCTTGGCTAGCGCGCACTGCCCCCGGCCCGCCACATGAGTTGCTGGAGCGCGATGAGACAAGGATATCCCTACCGGCCAAACCCTCCCTAACCCGGACGACGCTAGGCCAATGGACCTCCCGGTCGCGGCCGGCTGCGGCAGAGCCTGGGCGCGAACCAAGAGACTCTGGTGGCGCAGCTAGCACTGCGATGCAGTGGCAGAGCTTCGAGACCCACTTAAAAAATGTTCGTCTGAACACACTGCAACTGGATCTGTAACTTTTTTTTTTTTTACTCCTTTTTGTGAACATGACCAATTTGTCAATGTACGATTTCTCTTAAATTACGATCGTTAAATGCCTGGTTCTTTTTTTCCTGACACCGTATGCTTATGTACTTTGACGTGAAGCGGTCAAATTAGCACCCTACTTTACGTTTTTGCCCTTTAATCCCAGAAAAATGGCCATAACTCAAACAGCGTTGAGGCCTCGACGCCATCTTGTTCGGGGCCAACTGTCCATTACGTCTTCGAAATATTTTCCGTTTAGGAGAAAAGGCCACATGCATTTGCAATGTGCTTGTGCATTTGCAATATTATTTATTTTCCCTCTGGTGGGAATTTCCTAGACTGCGGAAAAATGACCAAAATGTGTTATTTTTATAAAACGGAAACCGAACGTCTGAGAGATTTAGTTTGATGACTTCCTGAAAGATCTCTCCCCCGCGCACGGCCCGACGACGTCCGCGAATTTTAGAAACGTTGCAGGACGTCTAGTAAGGGACCTTACATTTGCAATGTGGCGTTTCTCACTAACCATATGGCGAGTGCTAAAATGTTCCCTTAAGGTATGGAAAGGCCTTGGAAAGGCCATAAGTGTAAGCCAACACAATTCATTATTTTACATTAACATGTAATACATGCATTATGAAGAAAATGGTGTAATTTAGGCTCCACGAAATATGAAATGGGTTATGAAGAAAATCGTGTATGGTTGCCTACATGACAAAAAGGCGTTCTGATGACAAGTGCACCAGTATCCAAAGTATTAAGCGAAATCAAGCACAGAAAACAGCATTGGCATTAATAAAACAATATTTCCCACGAATTAAGTCGCAGGTAAATGTGCGTCTTTTCTCAAAAATTCTGTTCAGCAAGTCTAAAACAGTACATATAGGCATACAACGACACATTTTAAAACATGGTTAAACAAAGACAAAATTTCTGTATATTCATGACGTTGAATTAGCCATTAAGAAGAACAAAAATGAAATACAAATGATCGCGTCTACATGGTTGTTGCAACGGCTTGTGTGTCACCTACTGGTTAAATTTGTGTCTTTTCGCACGAATTAAGTAGCACAGAAATTCGTGTATTTTCAAACGAATTGAACCACCCCAAAACACCCCAAAAATGCACAAAAACGCACGAAATCTGCTGAAATACATTTTGTACATATATGCGCGAATTGAATGTGAGACTGTGTTGCAGCCGTTGTACGGCATTGAAGCTCATTTGGTGGTTTGTTAACAGTGTCCAAAGAAGGGCCAGATGTATACAGAATGGTGTTGTCTGCGTAGAGGTGGATGAGAGAATCACCCGCAGCAAGAGCAACATCGTTGATATATACAGAGAAAAGAGTTACAGGTATGGAACGTCGTTTGGGTCTTTGCATGTCACAAAAGATGCACGTCAAAGGACGAGTCAAATAACAATATGCAAACTTTTTGCAAAAGTTGGCCAATAACAAATAAGGCGCATGGGAAGCCAGCTATATGAAAAACATCTCATTCATCATCACCAAGAAACAAGTAAGTCATGTCGAACCTTGAAAACATGAGATCGCTTTTAGTGTTTTGCCAGCCAAATACAACCACCTTCACAACCACCCCAGGAGTATTGGGTGGTTCAAAATCAAAGGTAGGATTAATACTTGTAGGTAATACCAGGCAAAAGTCAACATTGATCGTCACAGCGAACGTTAACGTTAATGCGTTAAAACGTTAATGCTCCCCCCGTTCCATTATTAGCCTATCTAGCTAGATTATCGTTTGTTATTTAACAGTATGTTTGTTCGAGTAAACTAGGTCTTTCTTTTTCTGTTATGTTGCGTTTGATTTTGTTGACTTTTCTTCAAATATCACTTGAGCATGAAGCGTCATTGGACTGGACTGAACTAACTAGCTATCTAACGATAGCAGCAGCTACCGTGGGGTATGTGAGAATGTGCAGCGTCGATTATGCTAAGTGTAATTATTGTAACTTTTATAACGTTTTCACCTGTCAGATTTCAATCATCAGGAGACGGAATAACGCTGGAGTCCAAAGGCAGCAAACAGGGAGAAGCCGGCTGATAAATATGATAAATATGAGGGTTTGCCTGATCGCTGACAATTCCATCCAGCTGCTGAACAGGATAGGTACATTTGCCCCATATCCATGCAGAACATGAGGACGCACACAGTGCAGTGCACAGTTCTTGCTTGAGAGCATCAGCTGTTCCCGGACGACTGTGTGATCACGCTCTCCGTAGCCGACGTGAGTAAGACCTTTAAACAGGTCAACATACACAAGGCTGCGTGGCCAGACGGATTACCAGGACATGTGCTCCGGGCATGTGCTGACCAACTTGCAGGTGTCTTCACTGACATTTTCAACATGTCCCTGATTGATTCTGTAATACCAACATGTTTCAAGAAGACCACCATAGTCCCTGTGTCCAAGAACACCAAGGCAACCTGCCTAAATGTCCGTAGCCATGAAGTGCTTTGAAAGTTTTGTAATGGCTCACATCAACACCATTATCCCAGAAACCCTAGACCCACTCCAATTTGTATACCGCCCAAATAGATCCACACTAGTGAACTCCACGCTGCCCTTTCCCACCTGGACAAAAGGAACACCTATGTGAGAATGCTATTCGTTGACTACAGCTCAGCGTTCAACACCATAGTACCCTCAAAGCGCATCACTAAGCTAAGGACTCAGGGATTAAACACCTCCTGCAACTGGATCCTGGACTTAATGACGGGCCGCCCCCAGGTGGTGAGGGTAGGTAGCAACACATCTGCCACGCTGATCCTCAACACTGGAGCTTCACAGGGGTGCGTGCTCAGTCCCCTCCTGTACTCCCTGTTCACCCACGACTGCATGGCCAGGCACGACTCCAACACCATCATTAGGTTTACAGACGACACAACAGTGGTAGGCCTGATCACAGACAACGACGAGACAGCCTATAGGGAGGAGGTCAGAGACCTGGCCGTGTGGTGCCAAAATAACAACCTATCCCTCAATGTAGCCAAGACTAAGGAGATGATTGTGGACCACAGGTAAAAGTAGGACTGAGCACGCCCCCATTCTCATCGACGGGGCTGTAGTGGAGCAGGTTGAGAGCTTCAAATTCCTTGGTGTCCACATCAACAACAAACTAGAATGGTCCAAATACACCAAGACAGTCGTGAAGAGGGCACGACAAAGCCTATTCCCCCTCAGGAAACTAAAAAGATTTGGCATGGGTCCTGAGATCCTGAAAAGGTTCTACAGCTGCAACATCGAGAGCATCCTGACTGGTTGCATCACTGCCTGGTACGGTAATTGCTCGGCCTCTGACCGCAAGGCACTACAGAGGGTAGTGCGTACGTTCCAGTACATCACTGAGGCTAAGCTGCCTCCATCCAGGACATCTACACCAGGCGGTGTCAGAGGAAGGCCTTAAAAATTGTTAAAGACCCCAGCCACCCCAGTCATAGACTGTTCTCCCTACTACTGCATGGCAAGCAATACCGGAATGCCAAGTCTAAGACAAAAAAGGCTTCTCAACAGTTTTTACCCCCAAGCCATAAGACTCCTGAACAGGTAATCAAATGGCTACCCAGACTATTTGCATTGTGTGCCCCCAAACCCTCTTTTTACACTGCTGTTACTCTGTTTATCATATACTGTATGCATAGTCAATTTAACTATACATTCATGTACATACTTCCTCAATTGGGCCAACCAACCAGTGCTCCCGCACATTGGCTAACCGGACTATCTGCATTGTGTCCCACCACCCGCCAACCCCTCTTTTACGCTACTGCTACTCTCTGTTCATCATATATGCATAGTCACTTTAACCATATCTACATACTACCTCAATCAGCCTGACTAACCAGTGTCTGTATGTAGCCTGTCTTTTTACTGTTGTTTTATTTCTTTACTTACCTATTGTTCACCTAACACCTTTTTTGCACTATTGGTTTGAGCCTGTAAGTAAGCATTTCACTGTAAGGTCTACTACACCTGTTGTATTCGGCGCACGTGACAAATAAACTTTGATTTGATGTGAAGTACGCTAGGTGTGCATCTATCTTGTGATTAAACAGACTTATTGAAGGTTATTTTACTGATTAAAGATCATGGACTGTTTCCTTGTGTATATTAGGGTCATTTTATTAGATTTAAATAATGTTTCCATATCCCAGTATCTTTAGCAGTGGTGGAAAAAGTACTAAATTGTCATACTTGAGGAAAAGTAAAGATACCTCAATAGAAAATGACGAAAAATTTAGAAGCTAAAGTCACCCAGTAAAATACTACTTGAGTAAAAGTATTTTGTTTTAAATACACTTAAATATCAAAAGTAAAAGTATAAATAATTTCAAATTCCTTGAATCTATCTTGTGATTTAACATAGACTTATTGAAGGGTATTTACTGATTAAAGATCATGGACTGGGCTCCAGAGTGGCGCAGCAGTCAAAGGCACTGCATCTCAGTGCTAGAGGCGTCACTACAGGCCCTGGTTTGATTCCAGGCTGTATCACAACCGGCCGTGATTGGGTGCTGTAGGGTGGCACACAATTGGCCCAGCATCGTCCGGGTTAGGGTTTGGCCGGGGTAGGCCGTCATTGTAAATAAGAATTTGTTCTTAACTAGTTAAGATAAATGAATGTTCATTTAACATTCATTTAAATGAATGTTAAATGAAAATAAATCAAAATCAAGGGACAGACGTTTTGCTCCTTCCGGACCATCGAAGAAGGCAGAGTCCCTGATGGCCTTCATGAGGAGCCTGTAATACTCCCTGGAGGGGCCCCTTGGTCAACTGCCCCCCTCCAACTTGAACTTAATGTCCACAAAGGCAATGTCCATCTTAGCCCCTGCATTAAAGGTTTTGCGTAGAAACGCATGCAAGCTACTGTTTAGGACTTTGCCCTTGTGGACATTCATCATGTTGGCGATGCGGCAGTTGTCCTGGTCCACTCGGCTCCACACCGTACGTAAAATGGCACAGGTCCGTTCCAGGGGGGGGGGGGGGGGTTGCTCATTCAAAATGTATGACAAATCAAATAAGGATTGAGCCTAAAGGAAAATACTCTGACACAGGTTTTAAATACTACTTTTTGTTTATAAACAAATGCTCTTAAAAAACTCACTTAGTCTCCGGATCCAATGAGAGGTGAACTGAAGAAAAGAGAGAGAGGACACGTGAGAAGAAAGAGGACACGTGAGAAGAAAGAGGCCACGTGAGAAGAGAGGCCATGTGAGAAGAGAGGGCACGTGAGAAGAGAGGCCACGTGAGCCAACAAGTGCTCAGCATATGTGGGAACTCCTTCAAGACTGTTGGAAAAGCATTCCAGGTGAAGCTGGTTGAGAGAATGCCAAGATTGTGCAAAGCTGTCATCAAGGGAAATGTGGCTACTTTGAAGAATCTCAAACATAAAAGATATTTTGATTTATTTAACACTTTTTTGGTTACTACATGATTCCATATGTGTTATTTCATAGTTTTGATATCTTCACTATTATTCTACAATGTAGAAGATAGTAAAAATAAAGAAAAACCCTTGAATGAGTTCAGTGGTTCCTCCTTTAAAAGTTGTCATACTGCGGCACACCCTGTGTGCTGCTGCAGCATTCTGTGGCACATCATTTAATTCTCAGCCATTTCTTGTTACTGCAAGTTATTGCTAGTTTGACCACCAGAGGGCATCTTGGTATTTGATATTATTCCGTATTGGCAGTACCAGAGAATTTAAAACCTTTTTTGGAATAACATAGTATATGGGATTTATTTTTATTTTTAAATGGCTTAATTAATTAATATTAATTAGTATTATGGTGTTTCCATTCAGAGAAAAATTGTCAGTTTGTAAATTCAGACTGTTTCGCTCTCGGAGCGCACACTGGACGTTCGGGCCAAGGAGTCGGGTTGGTTTGAGCTTTCTGGCCTTACAAGGGCAGTCAGGCACCCAACGTTAGCTACTTCCAGACACAAATGAGACCCCTCTGACCATTTTACTCACCCTAGCAGAGCTAGTAAGGCAGTTTTGTGTGTTATCCAGAGCGTTGGTGACTGTAAATGTGCGGCTGGAAACAATTTAATTGTGCTTTTTTCCCAACGTTTACTGACACCGGCCATATTCAACGGGTGATGAGCGCTAGTAAAGCAATTATTCAGACGAGAGTGCTCTGAAATCCGTGTAGATAGTAGGCTGGACACGAAATGTTTAACAACATTATTTTCTGACAAAAACTAGTTAATTGCATCCGCCGTGGAGGCCAGTTTCATAATATGAACATATCTCCCAGCTGCTAGCCGCCGTTCCGAAGTAATCGTTAAATTATTTATTACATTGAGTAGCAAGCTATACCTTGGTCTGTGACGGGGGGGGGGGGGGGGGGGGGGGGGATCACACCTAACTCGGCTATTAGACTATTCTTTAGTGATGGTTGAATAGTCTATTGCTGTTCCCATCTCATTCCTTTCCCTTTTCCACGCGTCATCATTCTGCTCCTGAGTGGCCTGCTTGTGGGCGTGCTGGCAGGATATGGCAGCCCTTTCGGTTGTGCGTCAAGAATTCTGCATACAGTATCACGTTTGTATGAATGTGTGATTATTCACAGGCAAATTGTTATATGGCATGGAGGTACATTTGTGTCTTTTTGTTGAGAGCAAAGCCTTTTTTATTTTCAATCAAAAATAATTGTTCTGAAAGCAACTTTTTTCCGACACAAATGAAGTCAAAGTGGACACCTACGAAGATGGCATCTCAGGTAAGCAGCACTGGGCTGTGTTGACGTATCCCCAAAAAATGACATCTGCTGCTTTAGCTTGAACGGTCATATCTCAGTTATTGTTTTTTTTTACTTTCAGAGAGCGAGCTGACCAAGGGGTCAAATGTAGATATTGCCAGATGTTCACTGTCCGAGGAACAGGCCGTGGAAGCTTTATTGCTGGCAAGTGTCCATAACCAGAAGTAATTAAACTGTTCTGTGTTATTTTTCTATCCTCCTCTCTGCCTGTCTTGTTTTACATGGAACCTGTCTCACATGCATTAATAAACAAATCCTTAAAATGTCAGCTGCTAATTTTCAGATTTACACCACATAAACACAGCCATTTTCACTAGACTATCTTTTGCTGCCAAGTCATAATTTCCCTGGTGGTTAGCCTTGCAATAACCAAGTGGTGAGACACATAGCCTTCTATATTTAAATGCGTCAGGTACACTCTGATAGGTGTCTGCGTCACATACAGTATCTTCTATTGACATTATCTTCTATTGTTTGTCCTCATGTGTCTGTTTTACAGCATAAAGACCACACACCCACACTCTCTTCTTTACTTCATCCCTCTCCTCCTTCTCCCTAAATCCTCTAGGTTATATCAGCTGTTTTGGTGAACCCCTCCCGCATCTGACCTGGCTGACACAGAGGGCACAGCATGATCATAGGTGAGATGTCACTTGGTCGGGTCAACAGGAAGTATTATTAAAGAGATACTTTACATTGAAATACAGACAGAGATGTAGTAGTCCCAGAGTTAATGATCCAAGGTCAGTTTTGCATTTCACCTCCTGATTTAAGATGACTGTATTAGAATTTTAAAAAACAAGGCTTAATCATGCTCTCTCGTCTGCAGGAATGTTTTGATTTGAGAGACGAAGCCAGTCCCGTCATCGCCACCTCACCCGCTCTGAAGATAACCTTCGGGCCAACTGGGGACCCAAGGCTGGTTAGAAGACATCGCAATTGTGATGAACTGAGAGAATATTAGGGTAGCACTGTAATGAATCATATGCTGTCTGCCGCTGTTCTTACCTCTTTCCCTTTCTGTCTTCTACACCTCTCTCCCCACCTCGTCTTTCTTCCTCGTTTTATAATGCACACCATATGTGCATTGAAGTATAGATTGAACTTGTATTTATAATATTACAATTATCATAATTATAATGCGTTTATGTATCTATAACACCTGGATAATGAACTTCTTTCAATAAAGCATTTCACATTCTCCACTGGATGAAAGGGAGTTCGATATGCATAGTTATTTTTTCTGTATATATGAATTACAAATCAATCATGTTTCTAGTCTATTGCATAGTTACAATGTGTAATCATTGATGTCCCAGGAGCAGGAGTGGTAAACACTGTTGAAGTGTATAATTGTAAAACATACATGCAGACACAGCATCATTCAAATAATGGAGTTTGATATGACTGAAAAAGAATGTCTCAGAGATTCATACCTGAACCACACCTTTATTTGCCAAGGAAGAGTACATGATCAGTGAATATATGCAATGTACAGGCTACAATGTGGGAATATCATGTGTGGTAATAACTACAGTATATGTGTATACAGGACTTGCATCCTTGGCACAATAAAGTTATTATATTGTACTCTATCCATAGGCTTCATTAATGCCATTCAGACTTGAAGTTGATACAACTATGATAGCTGAGGTTCATAGATTGGTATGAATATTAGTTCAGAATCTAACGTTTTAGGGTCCATACACATATTGGCTACATACTATAGCTTGCTACACATCCATAAGCATACAGTTATTTTTATCCTCCACTACACAATAAGCAAGTAAATAGTTAGCTAGCTATGTTACTTCAACTGTACTGCAAGGCAAGCTTACACAATTGTACATACAATTTGCAGTAAATGCTTTAGCTAGCTAGATTCTTTACATCCACTGTTTCACAAGACGACAGCCTGGTTTGCTGGTTTTCTCAGGAGTCCCTAAAACATGAAACAACATGAATTACACATTCATTCTCCTAACACGAGCTAGCTGCCTAATGTTAGCTAGTCAGATAACTTGCTAAATAGCGTTTTTCGTAAATTGACTTTGACAAACAATATGCACAAACATTTGTCTCTACATTAACTAACATATTCCTCACAACTGTAAATGTTTTGCTTGACTCGTTATTACGTTATAACTTACATCTGGTTCCACAGTAATGTTTTGTCAGCCATCTGTGTTGAAGAATACCACAAGGCAAGGGTGGCTTGCATCAAAATTCATCATTGGAACCACTCAATATGATTGGTCATATAAAAACCTTAGGACCCAAATGCACAATGAGTGCTCTACCTCCCCCTTGTGGGGGTCTGGAGCAATGAAGCCGTGACACTGGGTACATCTGAGTCCCGCGGTACAAGCTCACAACTTTTAAAAGAGGAACCACTGTAACTGTCCAAATTTTCACTGGTTCTGTATGTTGATTATGGTTGACAATTACTCCAAAAGTTTTCCCCACCTCGAGTGTCATGCCCTGCCCATAGAGAGCCGTTGGTTCTCTATGGTGTAGTGGGTCAGGGCGTGACTAGGGGGTGATCTAGTATATTTATTTCTATGTTGGTGTGCTTGGTATGGTTCCCAATTAGAGGCAGCTGGCATCGTTGCCTCTAATTGGGATCATATTTAGGTAGCCTTTTTCCCACCTGTATTTTGTGGAATATTGTTTTGAGTTAGTGCATTTGGCACCTCTGATGTCACCGTTCGTTGTTTGTTTCTTTTTGTTTGGAAGTTTCGCGTAAATAAATATGTGGAACTTTAATCATGCTGCGCCTTGGTCCGTCTCTCCACACAAACGTGACATCGAGTGATATATGTGTATTGCTGTTGTTGTTTTCTTTTCTTTATTTTTGTCTTGCTTCAACAACAAATCTTACCAGATTGGATATGCTGAATAGCCTGGATTTCTCTCTAAGTAACAGCTCTCTTACTCTTACTCCCTGACCTGTAACCCACAATGATAGGGGAGTATAAGCCAATTCGGAGAAAAAAAATGGTTTCAACTGTGTGTTGTTATTCTCTTTGTTTTAGAAATCTGTATTAAGAATATTGGTAGTAATAATTTGTCATACAGTTAATCAATTGTTTGGATTTCCTGAATCAGAAATGCCCTAAACTAAACTGTTGTTCTGGTCTGTCCTCTCTTGAGGTTATGTTGAAGGTGACCACAGATGGTGTCTAGATGCATGGAAGGGATCATTTGACCAAGAACAGTGTGAACCTCAACGCCCCCTCTAACCGGCTGAAGTAAGGGTGACTATGGCGTTCAGTATGGTCCTTCACCACTTGCGTGAGACCTGAGTCCGAGCCAGCAACCTGTACACATCATCCAGTCAAAGCTATCAACTGCCGTTTCTCTCATTCCTTTTCTCTCAGGAGTGCGGCATGAGTCCACGCGGAGTGAGCATGGAGAGAAAACTTGCTGGTGTACTGGTAGGAAAATAGACAACTGTAAAGGACAGTGAGCAACATTATCAAGGGCTATCCACTTTGAACCATTGGGAATAAGAACTGAAAACACTATCTGAAGAAGAACATAAAGAAACACCAGGAAAGGAAGGATGAGTGCCGTGAAGGGTGGTGGTTATTGGTGGTGGGTGGTGGTTATTGCTAGAAAAATAAATGAATATACTGTATATCAGGTGTTCTCAAACTGGTGTACCCGCAATGCCGTCAGGGGTACGCCAAATAAAAATGTGATTCACATAAAATAAAAAAAAAGGATCTTCACATTTTCAAACAGTCCATTTATATTTTCCAACCGGGCTATAAATTTGGGTTTTGTTTTTTTCTCACCTGAGTAGCCTCGCTTCACTGCCAAAAATAAAATTCATCCATCTAGTGTTCAGTGAAATTTCAACACAATGTCAAAAACTGGTAGCTTAGTCAAATAATGGACATCTAATCACATTAACCATTACTCTCGCGGGAATTCCACTAACGGTCCGTATGTAGCCAAACGTAGCTGCTGCTCATGTTGGTATCTGTACTGATAGCGCAAAAGCCATGGCAGGGAGACATACTGGAGTGGTAACGCGTGTGCAAGCAGTTGCTCCTGACGCCACTTCGGTACACTGCAGCTTGAAAGATGTTTTGGACAATACAGTGAAAATGGTTAACTTAGTTATCCATGTAGATGATCTTGTTCCTGTAGTGTTTGTAAACACCATGGTAGGTTTATTAATAACCTGAACCAGATTACAGGCACTGGGTACAGTGAGAAACTTTGTCTTGAGTGGATAACTTGATGAAAACCAGTCAATATTCAGGTCCCCAAGAAAGTAGACCTATCTGTTTACATCACATATCACACTATCAAGCATGTCACACATATTATTTAGATACTGACTGTTAGCACTTAATGGCCTATAGCAACACCCCAAAAGAAAAGGCTTTAGATGTGCCAGGTGGACCTGCAACCACAACACTTCAAGAACACTTGATATAAGATATTCTCTAAGCATTGCAAGGATATGGCTCTGAATAGATACAGCAACACCTCCCCCATAAGCATTCCTGTCTCTTCTATAGATGTTACATCCTTGTATTACTACTGTTGTATCATCAAATGAATTATCTAAGTGAGTCTCAGAATTGGCAAATATATGAATGTTATCTGTTGTTAGCAAGTTATTGATTTCATTTACCTTTTTACTAAGGCTACATATATTAATATGGGCCATTTTCAGCCATTTCCTGGGTAGTTTATCAGAGATGGACATAATATGGAAGAGCGAACAAAGCAAGATAAAAAAATATATACATTCAGCAGTCCATTAATCAGTTGGTGTTTAAGCGTGTGTGTGTGCTGCGGGGTTGAAGCTACAAACCCACAGGCTTGGCTCTATCATCCCTTCCAGGCTTTTGGGACGGAGGGTGGACAATGAGCATGTCATAGCAGATGTAAGCAATGTTCCCATGGGCTTTCATCAAATTTTATTTACAGCTTTCATGGTTGGGATAATTTCTTTCCTCTTCTGGCACACAATTTCAGGATAGTCCTCATTGAGGAAGATACACGTTCTCAAGTTCTTGGCTCTTTCCAGAACAACTACCTTGTCCTTGAACCTCAGGAACTTGACCACTATCGGCCTGGGCCCGTAACCTGTGGGACCATCTTCAGTGTCTCCGAGATCATATCCCTCACTTTGTCCTCGGACTCCGTCCAGGTCTCGTGGAGATTGTGAAATTCCAATCACAACCATGTTGTCCCTAAAGATAATCTGATTTGTCTGTCATTGTTATTGTGGATTCACATACAGAACTGATGTCCTCTCTCAATGACTTACAGATTGCTGTGTCTTCCTGTTTAATCTCATCGAGCTGACCCTGGGAGAACTGCAAACTGTTTTTCAGGTCCTCGACTTCTCTGGTCAGGTTGTCCATACCTTTATTAGTTGACTCCACCAGTATTTGGGCAAAACACTTCAAAACACTTGTTTGTTTAAATGATCCTTCAACTGTGATAGAGAGACACAACTGTCCTTAACAGTATTCCCGCCAGCTTTGATCATTGTCATGGTAACAATGCTAATACTCCTCGCAGTTCTAGACAGGGCAGGTTTAAAAACAACAACAGCAAACAGCAGGGGTATAGACAGCCGCAATCCGCGGTCCAAGCCACAATGGATAACCGCATTGCGGGCTGTGTTCAAGCCCTGAAGGAAACCCCACTAGCTTGATAGGAAGCTAGATAGCAGCGAGGCTAGCTGCTATGCCAAACAGCTCCTCAGACACAGCCTTGGTCAGCAGGATCACTGAACAGATAGTAGCAGTCCCAGCAACTGATGCCAACCGTGTTGCAAGATCCAAACTCAGAAGGTAGCTAGCTAGTAACCAAACTTTTTCAATAGACTTTCCAAAACAACAAACCGAGCTCTACCTCATTCCGTGTTCAACAGGAAGTGACGACAGGAATATTAATCTTCAAATATCCAAAAGTTTACTTTTTTTTATAATTATTTAGAGAATAGTTGAATAAACGTGTCCTCTGTTTGTCACATCAGAGCAACTAAACCCTCACTGACCTCACTGTGGACCAGAAACCAGTCTGTTGTGACCCCTGGTGGGCATATTGTCTATGTTTAGTTGAACTCTTGGTTTTCAATTTAAACAATAGCTTTTGATAACTGCAAATATTGGGAGAGTGACACATTTTTGGTTGTTTTGGCTTTGTACTCCAGCACTATGAGGTTAAAGTGCAGACTGTCAGCTTTAATTTGAGGGTATTTTCATCCATATCGGGTGAACTGTTTAGAAATTACAGCACCTTTTGTACATAATCCACCCATTTCAGTGGACCAAAAAGTTTTGGGACAAATTCACTTATGTGTTTTTAAAAAGTAAAGTATTTGGTCCCATTTTCATAGCACACAATGACTACATCAAGCATGTGATTCTACAATTTTGTTGAATGCATTTCCTGTTTGTTTTGGTTGTGTTTCAGATGATTTTATATCCAATATAAATGAATGGTAAATAATGTATTGTGTCATTTTGGAGTCACTTGTGAATTCGTCACTTGAAACTAACACTGCAAAAGTAGGAAAACATTTGATCAGCGTTATTTCCTAATAGTTTCTGGTTGAAAATACAATCTACACAGGGCCTTCTAATAATCCTGTTTGCATGAGCGGGAGTCCCAGGAGTGCAGATATTTACTTAGGACAATGGCAGGGAGAGACTCCTTTTGTTGGTTCACAGTTGGTACACTGCTGATAGATTGATTGCTAAGTACTGTAAGTGTGTGTTTTGTTTCTTACTCCTCTCTCTCTCTCTCTCTCTCTCTCTCTCTCTCTCTCTCTCTCTCTCTCTCTCTCTCTCTCTCTCTCTCTCTCTCTCTCTCTCTCTCTCTCTCTCTCTCTCTCTCTCTCTCTCTCTCTCTCTCTCTCTCTCTCTCTCTCTCTCTCTCTCTCTCTCTCTCTCTCTCTCTCTCTCTCTCTCTCTCTCTCTCTCTCTCTCTCTCTCTCTCTCTCTCTCTCTCTCTCTTTTGCTCCGGCCACTACCATGAGCCCAAATCAAATCCCATTATATTGACAGGTTAGTACAGGTTAGTCGAGGTCATTTGTAAAGTGATAATAAACAGCGAGTAGCAGCAGTGTAAAAACAAAGCGGGGGGTCAATGTAAATAGTCCTGGTGGCCATTTGATTAGATGTTCAGCAGTCTTATGGCTTGGGGGTAGAAGCTGTTAAGGAGCCTTTTGGTCCTAGACTTGGTGCTCCGGTACCGCTTGCCGTTTGGTAGCAGAGAGAACAGATGCCAGATGCCGAGCAGTTGCCATACCAGGCGATGATGCAACCAGTCAGGATGCTCTCGATGGTGCAGCTGTAGAACCTTTTGAGGATCTGGGGACCCAGGCCAAATCTTTTCAGTGTCCTGAAGGGGGAAAAGGTGTTGTCGTGCTCCCTTCACAACTGTCTTGGTTTGTTTGGACCATGATTGTTCGTTGGTGATGTGCACACCAAGGAACTTGAAACTCTCGATCCGCTCCACTTCAGCCCTGTCGATGTCAATAGGGGCCTGTTTGGCCCTACTTTTCCTATAGTCCACAATCAGCAATTTTGTCCTGTTCATATTGAGGGAGAGTTTGTTGTCCTGGCACCACACTGCCAGGTCTCTGACCTCCCTATCGGCTGTCTAGTCATTGTCGGGGATCAGGCCTACCGCTGTTCTGTTGTCAGCAAACTTAATGATGGTGTTCGAGTCGAGCTTGGCCACGCAGTCGTGGGAGAACAGGGAGTACAGGAGGAGACTAAGAACACACCACTGAGGGGCCCCAGTGTTGGGGATCAGCGTGGCAGATGTGTTGTTGTTTTTAGTTGGTGTGGAGCAGAAACAGAGTCAGAGGATCAGGTGCAAAAATAGGTGATATTTATTTTACCGTGCAGGTGATGAGAAGACTGGATTTAGCAAGAATTTGTATTATTTACTAAATATATGTGCAAAAAATGTACATGAAAACCAATAAAGTAACTTGGCCAATAACAAAATGTCTAAGGCAAAGGACTAAGGCAAAATGCCCATAAACACACATCTGAGTATATGGCAGAGCTATAGTAACATCCTGTTATCAAGACAAGCAGCTCTCCAAGAATGAGCACGGGCATCCTTAAAGGAGCTTCCCTAACCTGCAATAAATCATTCATACATTTAAAAGGCCAATCTGCGAATCAAACAGTAACAAAATGGCCACCCCGACACTAATTTGGTAAACAGCTCAGCTGATGGATGGGGCTTGAAAAATGTAACCACTCTCAAATTCATAGGCAGAGCTATGGATGCTAGGAATGACCACCCATATGATAGAAATTATAGTTTTAACCATGTTTTGAGGCTATGCAGTGTTTGTTAGGTGATAATGCCCGAGAAGCCAGTGTTTGTAGGATACATTGGCACAGGAATCTTTCAAACACCGGCTTCGAGGGCATTATCACTTTTATGCAACAGTTACCAACTTATTCAAATAATGATTGAAATATATTCCTTAAAAACTTTATTTTTATGAATTTATTCATACTATTTCATCCTTCCACAAGACATAGTCCTGACACAAATCTAGGGTTGCTAGAGAAGCGACCCTGTCGTTCAGTCTTTTTGTTCTGTATCTATGGGCGCCACCCAGTCGTTCAGTCATTTTGTTCTGTATCTATAGACGCAACCCAGTCGTTCATTCTAAATGTTCCAGTGCCATTCTGGCTGGCAACGTTCCCATCCCTTGCTTGCTAGCTAGCCAACTACGGCTAACTTACGGTCACCTCAAAAATTGCAGCCAGAATAACAGAAAAGGAGCTGCATTTGTTAAAGTTGTTTTCGATGTTAAATTTATTTGGATACATCCATAAGAGTGATCTTATGATGTGCAACTTTGCCTGGTAGAGAAAATGTGCTCTCTCGTCAGGACACTGTTCAGACAAAAGAATGACAATCCAATACATTCACTTGAGCTGATTTTAATAATGAAACATTATCCTTGTTATCCACCACAACTGACATAGCGGTAACTACTTACTGTATGTCACATTTAGTGTCTGGGTTACTACTTCTGCTGCCTTGCTTCAGCCTTGTGGGTGTTGATGGTGCTGCAGTGTTCTCTTTGTTTTCAGCCAGGATGTTGCTCCAGCGTTTTCTGTCTGTCAGTGAGTGACGCCAGTAGCTATGGAGCGAACCTTCACACCGATGCCCACTCACTGACATAATCTGCCTCGCTTCTAAACCAGCATTGGCCAGTTTCTGGACTGTCGTGGTCCTGATGCTGTGATTTCTGTATGTAGTTGTTCCCGCTTCCCTGCAGATCTTGGGTAGAAGTGCGAGAGTGGCGTATCTGAGAGAGAATGCGATGTTATAATATTGTTTTCCAGTAGCCTAATTACGAGTGTAACTTAGAAATAACACAAACAAGCTATGAACATCATACCTTAGACTGTTCTCATTTGTTTTTACGAGGAATGAGTTGGGCTTTAGTTGCCTATTCCCCTCTTTTCCTCTTTGACCCAGATATAACTGCAGGTTGAAGAACACTTTCTGGACCAGACCACTTGGTGTACCAGGATTCAGAACCTGGGAGTTTTTGGAGCTGAACCATGTCCTTATCGTTGATGGGAGGGTGGCTGTTTGTGATATCTTTTCCTTGCCTTCTTAGCTGTTTGATGTTGCCTAGAAATACATGATTTGAGTTGGTAAAGTTAGTGTCCTTCATAAGGCACCAGCTGCGACCGATGGGTGGGTCATTTAGAAACCGGTTGAGCGGAATGCCAGGTAGCTACTTATACTGTACTGCTCCCTTTTCCCATTTCGTACATTTCCATAAAACAGTCAGAGAAAGATGTCAAACTCTTCTTAAGGGACAGTTTTGAAGTCAACAACTTTTTTCTTCTCTACTAGCCAGCCCCCGATGCAACGCATAGCCCAGTTTGTATTATTAACTGTGCTTTTTGTTGTTGCTGTTTTTCTCTAGGTCATTCAATGCCGTATCCCCCAAATCTGCACGCATGTGTATTATTGTCATCTAAATTGTCAATTTATTCATAGTCATGCCGCCAAAAATATCAAAAGAAATGTTCCACTCATCCATTTGAGTTTTCGCAACAAAGTAGCGATTTATCCAGTCAACTGAAAATAAGTTTAGTATGTTGCTATGACAACCAACACATTCACTTTATATTTTATAATTTATACTTTATGTGGGACGGTGGAGATCGCAATTCAATACTGAAACAATATTGAAAAGGTCGGAGAGACAGACAGCTGGTTTTATACTAATCTCTGCTGTTGAAAACCAAATGCTAGTCTAAGAGAAATAGGAGATAATGTCTAGATTATTTTTATAGTGGAGATCAAGTTTATACATTTCCTGGCAGGGTTGATGAGACAGTGTGATGGAGCAGAGTAAATAGGCATTTCAACGTCATAGATTTAGTCAGTGGAAACTTGTGAAATAGACACCAGCTGGAATGCGGTTTTAACCAATCAGCAATCAGGATTAGATCCACCTATTCTATAATTACAATTACATTGTTTAAAAACAATGGAGAAAAAAAAGCTTTTGGGTTCTGATGGGGTACGACAGCTGCATTAAGCTCATGAGGCATTCACAAGTTGTATTCTTCAAAAATCTGTGGGTATATATCAACCTCTTCAGGATCGGAACCTTCATCTCAATTTCCGCGTAAAATGCCATACCCAAATCTAACTGCCTGTAGATCAGGACCTGAAGCATATTCGTGACACTATTTAAAAGGAAACAATTTGAAGTTTGTGTAAATGTGAAATTCATGTAGGAGAATATAACACATTAGATCTGGTAAAAGATAAAACAAACAAAAAAACGTGTATTATTTTTTTTTTTTTTTGCATTGTCTTTGAAATCCAAAGGAAAGGCCATACATTGACTTAGGAAGCTGGGCGTAATTTAGATGTCCACAAGAGGACAGCAGTGTGTGTCCAAAGCTCTACATAAAATGTTGTATCATGTTTCCCAGGTGTCCCTCACGAGTTTGCCTAAATGTACCCAAGTGGCCAAAGTACATAACTACAGAGAACCTACAAAAATGCTATGATAATAAAAAATGTAAGTTTACACACTCCCAGGAATGTCATACATGATGGATCATTTCTTCCCTACATAAAAGGTGCTAACCTTCACACCTCTAAATAGCCTGGCGGGGGTAGGTGTGGAGCCAGAAACAGCAACAGACTGGAGAAGCCAGTTCCTACATTTGAATGAGTGGGAGACGGAGGACTAAAATGTGGTGTCTTTGAAGTCGGCACCCACAGGTCATCTTACTCTCTAACATTATTGAGGATTTTTTTTTTAAATGGTTAAAACTCAAGTTTACTATTAAACTTATTTAACCTTTATTTTAGAAGGGCGTGAGCAATGCTTCAATACAACAAATACACAAAACATATCTATAAACATATATATACAGTTGAAGTCAGAAGTTTACATAAACCTTAACCAAATACATTTAAACTCAGTTTTTCACAATTCCTGACATTTAATCCTTGTTAAAATTCCCTGTCTTAGGTCAGTTAGGATCACCACTTTATTTTAAGAATGTGAAATGTCAGAGAATGTGGGAGGGGCCCTGGCCCGTAGACCCCGGGCCAGACCGTGGCACCTGCGGTAGATGAGCGGTTCCGGCGCGAGGAGGAGCTGTGGAGAGACGTGCACGTGAGACTCTAGCGCGCTGTCCATTGTCAGAAGGAACCAGAGACCCCTGTGTTCCATCCTGGGGACCGCGTCTGGCTCTCTACCAGGAATCTCCCAATCCGCCTGCCCTGCAAGAAACTCAGCCCCCGGTTTATGGGACCGTTCATGGTTCTCCGGAGGGTCAACGAGGTGCCATATAGGTTACAACTACCCAGTCACTATCGCATCTCACCCTCTTTTCATGTCTCCCTTCTCAGGCTGGTGGTTCCTGGTCCCCTAGCTGATACTGTCCCCCACGACACACCCCCACCCCCCTGGACATCGAGGGGGTCCGGCGTACGCTGTCAGATCCCTACTAGACTCCCGATGTTGTGGGGGCCGGCTCTAGTATCTGGTGGACTGGTAGGGGTATGGCCCAGAGGAGCGGTGTTGGGTTGCAGTGGAAGACATTCTGGACCCCAACATCATCTGTGATTTCCAACTTCGCCACCCGGGCCGACCCGCTCGTGGTCCTCGGGGTCGTCCCTCTGGTCGGTTTCATCCTGCGGCTGGTGCCGCGCGTCAGAGGGGGGGGTACTGTCACGTCTTCTCCTGCTCCTCCCCTCCGGTGTACGACGTCGCCAGAATACTAACCACCGATCATGGGATTTATCATTATGATGAGTGACAGGTGTGCATAATGATAAATCCCATGATCGGTGGTTAGTATTCTGGCACCTGTTAATCATTATGATTCACACCTGGACTTCATTACCTTCATCATTTCCTCCCCTTCATATGTCACTCCCTTATGTTTTCTCACCAGTTAGTAGTGTTCTTTTGTACCGGCGTGTAGCCTTATGTAAATGTCTCGTTACTGGTTTTGTTGTTTTATTAAACGTTTCACCTGCACCTGCTTCCTGAACCCCAGCTCCATTATTACAGTGGGATGTTCTCATCTTCATGTTAGCTCAAACCCTGACTTAATGGGAATGTTAGCTAATGTCCTGGGAATGTTCCCAGTTTGCTGGGAAATAGCCAAGGGTTTCGATTCAATCCGTACCATGAAAGTTCATAGCTATTGCGCTATCGAAATGTAAAGGTAGTTTCCGTTTGAGCCGACATATGCAGCATTTACTTACAAATTCACAACATATTGTACAAATTGGAATTCGTAACATATTATACGAATTCCAGTTTATTATTATTAATTTTGGGGAGCAGGATGTAACATGTTATATGAAATGGATGACGTTGTACACAATTGTGCACAATTTTGGGGGACCAGTTTTGACTCGTGAGCGCTAATTTCCAAACTACTGGCCAAATTATACAAAACCTTAACGCATCTTCAACGCTGTATGTTCGTGCAACAGATTTTGGGGCGGAGTCAAGCCTCTTTCGTCGCCTCTTCTTCCATGGTGCAGCTCATTGTCTTCCTGCATGTGGCGTCACTCCCTTCCATCACCCGGCAGGCGTATTCGTCGCGCTAGCTGACGTAAGAAAATGTGCACAGCTAGCTCAACAGTTAATAGCTAGGTACCGAGATGAGATCCTCAGAGCCCTTGTGAGACCATATGCTGACACATGCACATTTGTGGCCTGCTGGAGGTCATTTTGCAGGGCTCTGGCAGTGCTCCTCCTGCTCAAAGGCGGAGGTAGCGGTCCTGCTGCTGGGTTGTTGACCTCCTACGGCCTCCTCCACGTCTCCTGATGTACTGGCCTGTCTCCTGGTAGCGCCTCCATGCTCTGGACACTACGCTGACAGACACAGCAAACCTTCTTGCCACAGCTCGCATTGATGTGCCATCCTGGATGAGCTGCACTACCTGAGCCACTTGTGTGGGTTGTAGACTCCGTCTCATGCTACCACTAGAGGGAGAGCACCGCCAGCATTCAAAAGTGACCAAAACATCAGCCAGGAAGCATAGGAACTGAGAAGTGGTCTGTGGTCACCACCTGCAGAATCACTCCTTTATTGGGGGTGTCTTGCTAATTGCCTATAATTTCCACCTTTTGTCTATTCCATTTGCACAACAGCATGTGAAATGTATTGTCAATCAGTGTTGCTTCCTAAGTGGACAGTTTGATTTCACAGAAGTGTGATTGACTTGGAGTCACATTGTGTTGTTTAAGTGTTCCCTTTATTTTTTTGAGCAGTGTACATCCACAAGTACACCTCGGATTGACTCAAATGATGTCAATTAGCCTATCAGAAGCTTCTAAAGCCATGACATCATTTTCTGGAATTTTCCAAGCTGTTTAGAGGCACAGTCAACTTAGTGTATGTAAACTTCTGATCCACTGGTATTGTGATACAGTGAATTATAAGTGAAATAATCTGTCTGTAAACAATTGTTGGAAAAATTACTTTTTTCATGCACAAAGTAGATGTCCTAACCGACTTGCCAAAACTATACTTTGTTTACAAGAAATTTGTGGAGTGGTTGAAAAACAAGTTTTAATGACTCCAACCTAAGTGTATGTAAACTTCCGACTTCAACTGTATGACTAGCAATGGTTCCTTGAGGAACTCCGGTGTTCCTCGAGTTACCACAAACTCTAAGAGCTTAGAGTGCATCTATGAGGTGATTGCGTGAGTGTGTGACCATATGTCAGTGTACGGGTTTAAATTTGTAGTGGCCATTTGTCTTACTTATCCATCAAATGGGTTTCCATGATGAACAGTAAACTATATCACACCTGATGAAACTGCATCATACATGAACCCTGGCTCCCAACCACGTCTTTCTGTTATGAATCATCCCCATGGTTACCATAATGTTTCAAGGCATTGGCAGCAGGGGGTGGGGTTTAAGGTGAGTGCTTTGTGGAAAGGAAATGGGTCAGAGACCAATAATGGAAGGCTCTTTTGCTTTCCATTTACAGCCATTAACAATGCTGACCATTCAGTCTTTAACTCAGAGACGCAGAAACAGTCCTCTTTGCCTGTGGTAATGAGGTCACCAAGAGTCAAAGGTTAAAAGTCACGTGCTGGAAATATAAGATGTTAAGGACAATGTAATGAAAACGAGAGGCTATTGGGCCACACCTTTGCCTGGAGCAATGGAATAGCGCATTCAATGGGAAACCATAGAGAATAAATACATTTTATAGAGATAAGACATGAAAAAGCATTTCATAAAATCATGTAAAGTTCTGCTGTATAACAGCACATCAATCAGAAAAGCTACAGTGACTTGCGAAAGTATTCACCCCCTTGGAATTTTCCTATTTTGTTGCCTTATAACCTGGAATTCAAATTTTGGGGGGGTTTGTATAATTTCATTTACACAACATGCCTACCACTTTGAAGATGCTAAATATTTTTAATTGTGAAAAAAACAAGAAATAAGACAAAAAAACTGAAAACTTGAGCGTGCATAACTATTCAGCAAACCCCAAAGTCAATACTTTGTAGAGCCACCTTTTGCAGCAATTACAGCTGCAAGTCTCTTGGGGTATGTCTCTATAAGCTTGGCACATCTTGCCACTGGGATTTTTGCCCATTCTTCAAGGCAAACTGCTTCAGCTCCTTCAAGTTGGATGGGTTCCACTGACGTACAGCAATCTTTAAGTCATACCACAGATTCTCAATTGGATTTAGGCCTGGGCTTTGACAAGGCCATTGCAAGACGTTTAAATGTTTACCCTTAAACCATTCAAGTGTTGCTTTAGCAGTATACTTAGGGTCATTGTCCTGCTGGAAGGTGAACCTCCATCCCAGTCTCAAATCTCTGGAAGACTGAAACAGGTTTCCCCTTAAGAAGCTCCCTGTATTTAGCGCCATCCATCATTCCTTCAATTCTGACCAGTTTCCCAGTCCTTGCCAATGAAAAACATCCCCAAGGCATGATGCTGCCACCACCATACTTCATTGTGGAGATGGTGTTCTCGGGGTGATGAGAGGTGTTGGGTTTATACCAAAAGTAACGTTTTCCTTGATGGCCAAAAAGCTTACATTTTAGTCTCATCTGACCAGAGTACCTTCTTCCATATGTTTATGGAGTCTCCCACATGAACACCAAACATGTTTACTTATTTTTTTCTTTAAGCAATGGCTTTTTTCAGGCCACTCTTCTGTAAAGCCTAGATCTGTTGAGTGTATGGTTTAACGTGGTCCTATGGACAGTTACTCCAATCTTCGCTGTGGAGCTTTGCAGCTCCTTCAGGGTTATCTTTGGTCTCTTTGTTGCCTCTCTGATTAATGCCCTCCTTGCCTGGTCTGTGAGTTTTGGTGGGTGGCCCTCTCTTGGCAGGTTTTTTGTGGCACAATACTCGTTCATTTTTTAAATAATGGATTTAATGGTGCTCTGTGGGTTGTTCAAAGTTTCAGGATTCTTTTTAAATAACCCAATCCTGATCTGTACTTCTCCACAACTTTGTCCCTGACCTGTTTGGAGAGCTCGTTGGTGCCCCTTGCTTAGTGGTGTTGCAGACTGGGGCCTTTCAGAACAGGTGTATATATACACTGAGATCATGTGGCAGATCATGTGACACTTAGATTTCACACAGGTGGAATTTATTTAATGAATTATGTGACTTCTGAAGGTAATTGGTTGCACCATATCTTATTTAGGGGCTTCATAGCAAACCGGGTGAATACATATCACTTTTTATTTTTACATTTTATTATTTTTTGAAGTAAGTTATTTTTTTCCATTTCACTTCACCAATTTAAACTTTTGTGTATGTCGATTACATTAAATCCAAATAAAAATCAATTTAAATTACAAGTTGTAATGCAACAAAATAGGAAAATCGTCAAGAGGGATGAATACTGCAAGGCACTGTATAAAGAGGTAAATAGAACTGGCATCAGTCTCAGCGCTTTGGCTGTTTGAGGTAATCATGATCTGTTGTAATCGGTCTTCTCTCTCCTGAAGGACAGTGTGTGTGTGAGACAGGTGAGGATTACTGCAAATTACTGCAAATTACTGCAAATTACTGCACCTGTCTGTCAATAAGGAGTGTGTTCCAGGAGCGAAGGAGCGTGGTGCTGTCCTCTCAAGGTAACACACACATCACGCACCGAAGCCGACAGCACAACAGGTACCATCTCACAACCTTGACCAGACTGGACACGTCATGTACGCGAGTGTTGCAAAATAAATGTACACATATATGTTATTCAATCATTGCACCCACTCTACTTGCGATCAACAGCGAGCGTCTGTGTGGCCAGGCGCTAAAATAGAACTTGATTCTCTTTATTACGCTTAACGCGCTGCAAGTCCTGCCTCTCAAATCTCCTCATTGGTTTTTAGGAGCATATAGCTACGCATAGAGTGATTGAAAGATGAACTGACGTCCACACTCCAGTCGGTTGTAGTAATGCACCTTAAAGTTGGTTGCCAACCACCATATAAAGTCCAAAGAAGATAAAGAAGCCTGAAGGAAGGAGGAGAGATGACGAGAAACTAATTTGGTTTACCATTTTATCTGTGGATTAATTGTCAGAGGACCTTGTGCTTTTCAGGTAAAATAACAACCCAAATTTTATATCCCAGGACAAATTAGCTACCAACAGCAAGTTAGCTTGCTAAATTGCCATAAATGTTTAATGCTTTTAGACCTTTCCCCAAATTAATATTATTGGTTCAGAGTTTGTTTTGATATTTCAACCTGCGTGTCCTGATCGTGTCTGGTGTGGAGTTACAAAATCAACATGTATGTGATGGCGCACACAGTCTTAAGCGCACGAGCGGTTTGGTCAGCATGTGACACACCCACTGGGCACAGATGTCAATTCAAAGTTGATTCAACCAGATTGTGCCCAGTGGGACAGTCCACTCAGAATATTGAATATTGGTTGATAAAGATGAGCAAAAGTACCCTTCATTGCCTGGTACGGCAATTGCTCGGCCTCTGACCGTAAGGCACTACAGAGGGTAATGCATAAGGCCCAGTATATCACTGGGGCTAAGCTGCCTGCCATCCAGGACCTTCACAACAGGCGGTGTCAGTGGAAGGCCCTAAAATTGTCAAAGACCCCAGCCACCCCAGTCATAGACTGTTCTCTCTACTACCGCATGGCAAGCGGTACCGGAGTGCCAAGTCTAGGACAAAAAGGCTTCTCAACAGTTTTTACCCCCAAGCCATAAGACTCCTGAACAGGTAATCAAATGGCTATCTGAATTGTGTCCCACCCACCACCCCCTCTTTTTGTGCTGCTGCTACTCTCTGTTTATCATATATGCATAGTCACTTTAACCATATCCACATGTACATACTACCTCAATCAGCCTGACTAACCGGTGTCTCTATGTAGCCTCACTACTTTTATAGTCTCACTACTGTATATAGCCTGTCTTTTTACTGTTGTTTTATTTCTTTACCTACCTATTGTTCACCTAATACCTTTTTTTGCACTATTGGTTAGAGCCAGTAAGTAAGCATTTCACTGTTGTATTCAGTGCACGTGACAAATAAACTTTGATTTGATGTGACTGTATAACATTAATAATTCAAATACTGAGCTATATTGTATGCTCAAAAAAAGTAGTACAAAAAAAAATTATATTATTTTATACTAATACAAGTAATATTTTTGTTTCTCAAAAAGGTAGAGGTCAAAATTATTGACACCCCTGTTTTCAATACCCTTTAATACCTTACCTTGCGAGGAAAACAGCACTGAGCCTTTAAAAAAATCTTTTATGAATTGGAAAACATGTTGGGAGGGATCTTAGAACATTTCTCCATAAAGAATCCTTCCAGATCCTTGATAGGAATGTGAGAAAGTTTTATTTAATTTATTTAACTTTTATTTAACAAGTCAAGTTAGTTAAGAACAAATTCTTATTTACAATGACGGCCTATCCTGGCCAAACCCTAACCCGGACAACGCTGGGCCAATTGTGCGCCGACTTATGGGACTCCCAATCACGGCCGGTTGTGATACAGCCTGGAATGGAACCAGGGTCTGTAGTGACGCCTCCAGCACTGAAATGCAGTTCCTTAGACAGCTGCCCCACTCGGGAGCCCTGAGATAAATAGAGCTGATGTACAGTATCTAAGCAAATTGATGTCACAACATGTCATTTTCATGGGCAGGTTTGAGATATACGGTTCAATTCAAGATACAATGCACTAAGAAGTTTAATGATCCACCAGGCATTTCTTTTCACACCAATACCCTGACATCTCACTGAACCCAAAATGGAGTTCAATTTAGGAGTTATATCTCAAGTGGCATAATTTCCCATCAATATGCATGACAGCATTGACATTTCCCTAAACATCAGGTGGAAGTTTCTCTAGTGTGAGGATTCTCCTCTCCCGCTGAATCTAGTCTTAATCGAGTCTTAATGTCAAGAGATATGGCTGTTAGTCAAGGATTGTTTCATTGCGTGCAGAGCGGAAAGGCTATGGTAGTGCTTTGGTTTTACCCTTCATTTTCGCCATGCCTCCCCTTGAATGGATTTACAGATTACCGGGGAGACGGGAGAGCACAAAGAAATAGTTCATTATTTCCATCCACTTAGCTGTGGGGACATGGCATGTTTCCATCAGAAATTGGCCCTGTCACTCCAGTGGTATTTTGGTTCCTTTATGGCCACTGTGGTTTTGCAGCGCTCTGTGTCTCGGCTCAGTGTAGGCCTAGTGTTTGTCATGACAACCATTTATCCATTGCAAAAGCAGTGATGCTAATTAAGGCAATTATGAGGTGAAACAAAATTGTGCATGTGACTATGCCTCTGTCTGTGAGGGAAAGAAAGATTGAGTGTGGTGTGTGTAGGTGCTCGTGTGTGTGCCAATGTGTGTGCTTATGTAGCTGTGACTTATATTTCATTTCCCAGCCTACTTGTAGAGTTAGTGTAGCCTGTATGGTCAGTATAGTGCACCATAACTTAGGCTCATTATATAATATGTAGTTAAGCCCAATGCTCTGTCTAAATTCCCAATCTGGCATACCAACATGGCACCTAATCCTCCCCAGCTTCCAATTGGCTCATTCATCCCCCTCCTCTCCCCTGTACCTACCCACCATGGTGTGGCTGTAAATTAAAATGTGTTCTCAGTCAACTTACCTGTTAAAATAAGGGCTAAATAAATACTAAATTCAATTAACATTCAAATCCAATGCTGTGGTTCTTCCAATGGATATTTTAATTGTAAAAAGTCTGAACTGACTACATTCTTATTTAAACATGGTTGCACCCTGCATGTGTTCTTTCTATAGAATCCATAATTACATTAGCTGGTACACAATTACTACTCCTCTGAACCATGGAACGTGATGTACAGTATAGGAGTCCTAAACAGAAGCCAGGGTGGTTTATTTTAAGTGCATTTTTCATCAAAATCAATTAATATGTTCCATTAGCCTCATGTCTCTGTCATACAGAGAGCTTGTTGCCAGGCTGCTGCTGATAATACTGAGGTCCAGTACAGCTACTCATTAGGAGAAACTTGCCCTCATCTCACTAAGTTGTCTAATGTCACATCCTGGGTGAAAGCTAGGCTTGCACTGACAAACAGGCACAACAAATACAATACAAGACAGCGCACACGGAACGTCTAGACAATGATTAGTGTGTTTTGATCTGCCCCATAACGCATGTTACGTCATCACTACATCTTTCACGTAGGCTTCCAAATGAACTGAATAATACCTGCAAACTATGCTAAAACACCTCCAACAATCTAGGTGTTAAAGTGCCCTATAGAATCCTATGTTACAATGTTACAGCACCAAGCTCTTCATGTTCCAGCTGTATGAGTAAACCTTGTGTCCCTGGGTAATCTGATGTTCATTTACAGAGTCTTTTGCATGGCGGTTTGTGGGAGCTGGGTTTGTTAAGCCTAATGGTCCTTGTATTGATTGGCTTGTGTATCCTTCCCCATCTCAGCCAGGGAGTGAGCAATGGGATCCTTATTCAACATCTCCAGACACAACCCAGCCCTTAGTTTATTGGCCTCCTAATGGATAATGTATGGTTTATTTGAAGTGACATTATATCCCTCTGTGTTTGTGTCCACAAGGGGAGGATGCATCTTTAAATGGAATATTGGATAGATTATACTGTGTCTGCACAAACAAAAATTTGACTGAATGTACCCAATACAGTTCATTGTCGGTTTCTTTTCTTTTTGCTTGTATTTCTGGACAATGCAGGGTCTATTAAATTAACTCCAAAAGTCTAAGCCTTTAGGGGGCGGGGTTCTACTACCTTAACATATGGCATTTCTTAAGATGGTCATACCATGGATCATTTAGCTATTATTATTTGATAAAATATTAAATTTGGCCTTTACTACTATAGACCATAGAAAAGCAGTGAATAACACATTCATAAATGGTTAAAAAAATGTGTAAAAAAAATAAATAATATGGAATAAGTTTTTGAATTGTCTGTCCTATATTTAAGAGAAAAAAGAAAGCTCAAAAAAATATTTTTGTTTTTTGGACACATATTTAACCCCTTTTTTTGTTGGCACAAAACTACCTCCATACTTCCATTCAGTCTCATATTTCCATAGTGGGGTCATATTAGTTAGTAGGCCAAACCATTGGCTTTTCGGGATGTCTCCTGTTCGGACAAACAGCGCGGAAGTCTGACTTAGGCGGATGTGGTGGATTGAGACGCAGCCCATGCAAAATGAAAAACAGATAGCTATTATGTTATTTAGATTGACACACGGGTGCGTCAATAGACACTTAAAAATGTAAATCGAGGAGACAATATGAAAGGCCTAACATTTGCAGACTGGGAGATTGGTAAGAATCCTCTACACAGACTGAAATGTAACAATATAAGTAATTTGAAAACCATAGCCAAAATACCTTTGTTTGATAGGTAAAACATTTACAGTGGTGTTCAATAGGAAGAAGAGCAAAAAGTGCAAAGTAATATACACTGAGTGTACAAAACATTAGGATCACTTTTGTAATATTGAGTTGCACTCTGTTTTGCCCTCAGAACAGCCTCAATTCGTCGGGGTATGCTTTACAATTTGTTGAAATCAATAAGGGATCATAGCTTTCACCTGTATTCACCTGGTGAGTCTGTCATAGAAAGAGCAAATATTCCTAATGTTTTTTATAAAGCCACTATATACACTGAGTGTACAAAACATCCTCTTTCTATGACATGACCAGACTGACCAGGTGAATCCAGGTGAAAGCTATGATCTCTTATTGATGTCACTTGTTCAATCCATTTCATTCAGTGCAGATGAAAGGGAGGAGACAGGTTAAATAAGGATGTTTAAGTCTTGAGACAACTGAGACATGGATTGTGTATGTGTGCCATTCAGAGCGTGAATGGGCAAGACAAAATGTTTATCTGCCTTTTGAAAGGGGTATGGTAGTAGGTGCCAGGCGCACCGGTTTCAGCGTGTCAAGAACTGCAATGCTGCTGGGTTTTTCATGCTCAACATTTCCCTTTGTATCAAGAATGGTCCACCACCCAAAGTACATCCAGCCAACTTGACATACCTGTGGAAAGCATTAGAATCAACAGGGGCCAGCATCCCTGTGGAACGCTTTCGACAGTCCATGCCCCGACAAATTAAATATGTTCTAAGGCCAAAATGCAACTCAATATTAGGTTGGAGTTCCTAATGTTTTGCACACTCAGTGTACATTGGAGAGCTTATAGTTATAGTGTTTGCTACCATCCAGTGCTAGCCCGTGACCTGGTCAGGTAGGCCCCGAGTCACAGAGAGACAGTGACCAGTGGAGGCTAAGAGCCTCTTCTGTTAGTGCACCTTCTGTCTCTCATTTCCATCACACCCACAGACCGATGGACAGAGGGTGGTGTCTGAAGGGTAAACCCACAATGAGTCCATGTAGAATCTGAGAAAGCCAGGGGACATCTTGCCATTGAAAAAAAACACAGGTGCACACACACACAAACCTACAGTAACGTGTCGAGTAGAACACTGTTTGTAATATGTTTACTCTTTCTTGGGGGCTGCCTTATAGACCTTGGCTGTCTTGGGCTTGGCGGCTTTGAGCTTTGCCGCCTTGGTAGCTTTTTTGGGCTCCCGAGTGGCGCAGCGGTCTAAGAAACTGCATCTCAGTGCAAGAGGTGTCACTGCAGTCCCTGGTTCGAATCCAGGCTGCATCACATCTAGCCGTGATTGTGAGTCCCATAGGGTGACGCACGATTGGCCCAGCATCGTCTGCGTTTGGCCGGCGTAGGCCGTCATTGTAAATAAGAATTTGTTCCTAACCTGACGTGCCTAGTTAAATTATTATTTTTTAAATAACGCAAGAGCTTTCAAGGCGTGTGTGAAAAGAAAGTGGTGACAGCTCCAGCCATGACAATGGAGAAAGAAACAAACAAGCTGAAAAGGTAGTCAATACCATTGAAACCATTGAAACGGACGTTAAAGAACTTGAAAAAGAGAACATGTTTCTGAGAGAAGCCTTACTTGAAATACAGACTATGCGAGAAAATCTGTTACTTCCCGCTATTAAAGAGAATGAAGGTGAAGATCCAGAGAGTGTGGTGAAAGATTTCCTGGGTAACGCGCTACAAATCCCAGATGATACTGTTGACAAAATCAAACTCAAACGTGTACATCGTTTCGGACAGAGAGGACAGCGATACGAGCACCCAATCATTGCCACGTTTGCATTCTTTAAGGATAAACTAAAGGTTAAAAGCCTGGGCAAAAGACTTGCTGGCACGAAAATAGGCATGAATGATCAGTTCTCGAAGGAAATTGCAGAACAGTGCAAAGTTCTGTACCCACCCCGCAAAGTGAATAGACTAAAAGGAAAACATGTTGCTCTCATAATCGATAAACTGTACATTGATAACCAACTGTTCCGAGACACCAAGACTACTCTATGGCTATTCTAAATAATACAAAGTTCACATAGAGAAGTCGAATAATGGAACACCTAACACTATCTATTGTAGGGATTGTAATAAAAAAAGGAAAATAATAAAATACAACAAGTGATAAAGTAATTAACTACAAATACACAATACCATTCAAGATAGGGAATGTTGTAAAATAATTTTTATTCACTTTCTATTTATAGTATTTATAATTAGATTAAACTCCTTGCTGTCCCCAGTCCACCTGGCCTTGCTGCTGTTCCAGTTTCAACTGTTCTGCCTGTGGTTATGGAACCCCTACCTGTCCCAGACCTGCTGTTTTCAACTCTTAATGATCGGCTATGAAAAGCCAACTGACATTTATTCCTGATTATTGTTTGACCATGCTTGTCATTTATGAACATTTTGAACATCTTGGCCATGTTCTGTTATAATCTCCACCCTGCACAGCCAGAAGAGGACTGGCCACCCCTCATAGCCTGGTTCCTCTCGAGGTTTCTTCCTAGGTTTTGGCCTTTCTAGAGAGTTTTTCCTAGCCACCGTGCTTCTACACCTGCATTGCTTGCTGTTTGGGGTTTTAGGCTGGGTTTCTGTACAGCACTTAGAGATATTAGCTGATGTACGAAGGGCTATATAAAATAAACTTGATTTGATGATTAAAGACAGCATTAGAAGAAAGGGCAATTATTGAAATAATACATCTTCAAATGTAAGAAACTGGAACACAAAAGTACTCAAAAGCCCGAAATTAGGTATGAATCAACATGGTAGAGATAAAAACAGCAAACAGACTGCATAGAAGGCAGATGTGCGTCTGTGCGGGTGCATATATGGGGAGAGTCTGGTTGTGATGGAAGATGGGGTTTGTGTTTTTGTGATTGGAAAAGTGTGGTGAGTTAACTTCTCTGGGATAGGTGGCAGTATTTTCACGTCCGGATGAAAAGCGTGTCCAAAGTAAACTACCTGCTACTCAGGCCCAGAACCTATTAGTAGATTTGGATAGAAACCAATCTGAAGTTTCTAAAACTGTTTGAATCATGTCTGAGTATAACATAACTTATTTGACAGGCGAAATCCCGAGGACAAACCATTCAGATTTTTTTTTTTTGAGGTCACTCTCTTTTCAATGGGTTTTCATTGGGAATCCAAATTTCTAAGGGACCTTGCAGTTCCTATCTCTTCCACTGGATGTCAACAGTCTTTAGAAATTGGTTGAGGTTTTTCCTTTGAGAAATGAAGAAGTAACACAGTTCAGAATGAGGGGAGAGGGAAGTGTACTCTTTGTTAGAGGCGCGTGACCTGAAAGCTAGCTACACTTTGTTTTCCTCCGGTATTGTACACAGTATATCCCGTCTTCAATTTTATCGATTATTTACGTAAAAAAATACCTAAAGTTGTATTACAAAAGTAGTTTGAAATATTTGGACAAAGCTTACAGGTAACTTTGTAGATATTATGTAGTCACGTTGCGCAAGTTGGAACCGGTGTTTTTCTGGATCAAACGCGCCAAATAAATGGACATTTTGGATATATATCGACGGAATTAATCGAACAAAAGGACCAGTTGTGATGTTTATCGGACATATTGGAGTGCCAACAGAAGTCAAAGGTAAGGCATGAATTATATCTTTATTTCGGCGTTTTGTGTCGCGCCTGGAGCGTCGAAATATGATGATCTGTTTTTGTTTGCTTTGGTGCTATCCTCAGATAATAGCATTGTTTGCTTTCGCCGTAAAGCATTTTTTAAATCTGACACGTTGGCTGGATTCACAACAAGTGTAGCTTTAATTTGGTATGTTGAATGTGTGATTTCATCAAAGTTCAATTTTTATAGTAATTTATTTGAATTTGGCGCTCTGCATTTTCACTGGATGTTGGCCAGTTGGGACGCTAGCGTCCCACATATCCCAGAGAGGTTTTAAGAGAGTGAAAAAGGAAAATGGTTGCAAATGCTAAAGCCCATGTGTTGTCTGCAAGCAGGAGTTGTGACAGAGAGAGTTTTCAATTTTGTGCAGATATGGGATACACATTGCAAAATAGATTGCATATATAGTATATTTATTGCTCTATCATGATGGAACGGTCCCTATCCCTATACCATAGACACCCACCGGAGCGACTCACTCACTAAGGAGAAGTCCTTATTTGCTTTATAGGCCCACTGCAAGTGGCCTATACGCAGCCAAAACAGAAAGATAAATGCAGTCAGAGACCCACTAAAGCAGCACCGCCCCCTCAAGAGTCTGAGCCCGCCTGACAGGGTTGGTACAACAAAACCAAAGCCCCCGGGTGGGTGAGCATAATATACAAGGACTTTCTCAAAGCTTGTAATGAGTAGGAAGCACCAGCGACTAGATCAATAAAAAAGTGGTCAGATGAAGCAGATGCTAAGCTACAGGACGGTTTGGCTAGCACAGACTGGAATATGTTCCGGGATTCCTCGGATGTCATTGAGAAGTACACCATATCAGTCAATGACTTCATCAATAAGTGCATTGATGACGTCGTTCCCAAAGTGACCGTACGTACATACCCAAAGCAGAAGCCATGGATTACAGGCAACATCCGCACTGAGCTAAAGGGTAGAGCTGCCACTTTCAAGGAGCGGGACTCTAACCCAGAAGCTTGTAAGAAATCACGCTATGCCCTCCGACGAACCATCAAACAGGCAAAGCGTCAATACTGGACTAAGACTGAATCGTACTACACCGGCTCTGATTCTTGTGGGATGTGGCAAGGCTTGCAAACCATTACAGACTGCAAAGGGAAGCACAGCCGAGAGCTGCCAATTTACACGAGCCTACCAGACCAGTTAAACTACTTCTACGCTCTCTTCGAGGCAAATAACACTGAAACATGCATGAGAGCACCAGCTCTTCTGGAAGACTGTGCGATCACGCTCTCCGCAGCCGATGTGGGTGAGACCTTTAAACAGGTCACATTCACAAGGCCGCAGGGCCAGACGGATTACCAGGATGTGTACTGCGAGCATGCACTGACCAACTAGCAAGTGTCTTCACTGACATTTTCAACATCTCCCTGTCCGAGCCTGTAATACTGTACCAACATGTTTTAAGCAGACCACCATAGTGCCTGTGCCCAAGAACACTAAGGTAACCTGCCTAAATGACTACCTAGTACTCGCATCACATTGCTCAGGAATGGCAGCAGGCAGGTGTGAGTGCATCTGCACGCACAGTGAGGAGAACACTTTTGGAGGATGGCCTGGTGTCAAGAAGGGCAACAAAGAAGCCACTTCTCTCCAGGAAAAACATCAGGGACAGACTGATATTCTGCAAAAGGTACAGGGATTAGACTGCTGAGGACTGGGGTAAAGTCATTTCCTCTGATGAATCCCCTTTCCGATTGTTTGGGATATCCGGAAAAAAGCTTGTCCGGAGAAGACAAGGTGAGCGCAACCATCAGTCCTGTGTCATGCCAACAGTAAAGCATCCTGAGAACATTCATGTGTGGGATTGCTTCTCAGCCAAGGGAGTGGGCTCACTCACAATTTTGCCTAAGAACACAGCCATGAATAAAGAATGGTACCAACACATCCTCCGAGAGCAACTTCTCCCAACCATCCAGGAACAGTATTTTAAATATGTTATTGGACCATAAACAGCTTTGGATTATTAGTCTGTGTGATCCAAATAATGATGATCCACGTTTCTTGGAAAATATAATAATTTATCAAGTGTACAAGCAATACAAGACTCAAACATACATGTGTTTTATACCATTTTAAAGGTAATCTTGTTGTTAATCTCAACAAAGTGGCCGATTACCAATAGGCTTTTCAGCAAAAGCACCACAAACGATTATGTTAGGTCACCACCAACTCAAAGAAAAATTCAGCAATTTTTCCAGCCAAAGAGAGGAGCCACAAATAGCACAAATAGAGATAAAATGAATCACTAACCTTTGATGATCTTCATCAGATGACACTCGTAGAACTTCATGTTACACAATACATGCATGTTTTGTTTGATAAAGTTCATATTTATATAAAAAATTCGGAGTTTACATTGACGCGTTACATTCACTAGTTCCAAAAACATCAAGTGATTTTGCATAGCCACATCGTATCAACAGAAATACTCATCATAAATGTAGATGATAATACAAGTTATACACATGGAATTATAGATATACCTCTCCTTAATGCAACCGCTGTGTCAGATTTCAAAAACACTTTACGGAAAAAGCAAACCATGCAATAATCTGAGATGGTGATCAGAACAATAGCCAAATTATCCGCCATGTTGGAGTCAACAGAAACCAGAAATTACATGATAAATGTTTCGTTACCTTTGATGAACTTCATCAGAATGCAGTCCTGGGAATCCCAGGTCCACAAAAAATGCTTGATTTGTTCGATAATGTCCGTTATTTATGTCCAATTAGCTACTTTGGTTAGCGCGTTTGGTAAACAATTCCAAAGTCACAAAGTGCATCCACTATAACGTGACGAAATGTCCAAAAGTTCCGTAACAGTCAGTAAAAACATGTCAAACGATGTATTGAATCAATCTTAAGAATGTTGTTAACATACATCTTGAGTAACGTTCCAACCGGAGAATTAGATTGACTTCAGTTGAGCGATGGAACGGAGCTGCCTCCCACGTGAATGCGCGTGGTCAAAGCGTGGTCACCTCATGGCTTTGGTTACTCATTCCTGTCTCCTTCGGCCCCCCTTCACAGCAGAGTCATCCGACAAAGTTCTATTGACTGTTGACATCTAGTGGAAGCCGTAGGAAGTGAAAACTCATCCATATCTCGCTGTAATTTCAAAGAGATCTTGGTTGAACAACTACCAGCCTCAGAAAAATTCCAAACAGGAAGTGGAACTTCTCAGGTTTTTGCCCGCCATATGAGTTCTGTTATACTCACAGACATAATTCAAACGGTTTTAGAAACTTCAGAGTGTTTTCTATCCAATACTACTAATAATATGCATATATTAGCAACTATGACTGAGGTGCAGACCATTTACTCTGGGCACCTCTGTGCACCTTTCATCCAAGCTACTCAATACTGCCCCTGCAGCCATAAGAAGTTATCCTAAGTATTCAATAATGTTCCAACCGGAGAATTCCTTTGTGTCTAGAGAAGCAATGGAACGCAGGTCGCTATCATGTGAAATCCTTGTGACCAGGAAATGGCTCTCTGCCAGTAACCTGACTCATTCCCCTCTTATTCAGCCCCACAACACAGTAGAAGCCCCATTCAAGTATCTAAAGACGGTTGACATCTAGTAGAAACCATAGAAAGTGCAAACAGATCCATATCCTACTCTGCATTCAATAGGGACTGAGTTGAAAATAGACCAAACTCAGATATCCCACTTCCTGGTTGGATTTTTCTCAGGATTTTGCCCGCCATATGACTTCTGTTATACTCACAGACATCATTCAAACAGTTTTTGAAACTTCAGAGTGTTTTCTATCCAATACCACTAATACTATGCATATATTAATATCTGGGACAGAGTAGGAGGCCGTTCACTCTGGGCACGCTATTCATCCAAAAGTGAAAATGCTAGCCTTCCACAATCTTCCCACAATAAGTTGGGTGAATTTTGGCCCATTCTTCCTGACAGAGCTGGTGTAACTGAGTCAGGTTTGTAGGCCTCCTTGCTCGCACACGCTTTTTCAGTTCTGCCCACACATTTTCTATAGGATTGAGGTCAGGGCCATGTGATGGCCACTCAAATACCTTGACTTTGTTATCCTTAAGCCATTTTTCCACAACTTTGGAAGTATGCTTGTGGTCATCGTCCATTTGGAAGACCCATTTCCGACCAAGCTTTAACTTCCTGACTGATGTCTTGAGATGTTGCTTCAATATATCCACATAATTTTCCTTCCTGAAAAAGCCATCTATTTTGTAAAGTGCACCAGCAAAGCATCCCCACAACATGATAGTGCCACCCCGTGCTTCACGGTTGGAATGGTGTTCTTTGGCTTGCAAGCCTCCCCCTTTTGTTCTCCAAACATAACAACAGTCATTATGTCCAAACAGTTCTATTTTTGTTTCATCAGACCAGAGGACATTTTTCAAAAAAGTACGATCTTTGTCAACATGTGCAGTTGCAGACCGTAGTCTGGCTTTTTTATGGTGGTTTTGGAGCAGTGGCTTCTTCCTTGTTGAGCGGCCTTTCAGGTTATGTCAATATGGGACTCGTTTTACTGTGGATATAGATACTGTTGTACCTGTTTCCTCCAGCATCTTCACAACCTCCTTTGCTGTTGTTCTGGGATTGATTTGTACCTTTCGCACCAAAGAACCTTCATCTCTAGGCGACCGAGCGCATCTCCTTCCTGAGTGGTTTGACAGCTGCGTGGTCCCATGGTGTTTATACTTGCATAACATTGTTTGTACAGTTGAACGTGGTACTTTCAGGCATTTGGAAATTGCTCCAAAGGATGAAGCAGACTTGTGGTCTACAATTTTTTTTCTGAGGTCTTGACTGATTTCTTTTGATTTTCCCATGATGTCAAGCAAAGAGGCACTGAGTTTGAAGGTAGGCCTTGAAATACATCCCCAGGTACACCTCCGATTGACTCAAATGATGTCAACTTGCGTATCAGAAGCTTCTAAAGCAATGACATTATTTTCTGGAATTTTCCAATCTGTGTAAAGGCACAGTCAATTTAGTGTGTGTAATCTTCTGACCCACTGGAATTGTGATACAGTGAATTATAAGTGAAATAATCTGTCTGTAAATAATTGTTGGGAAAATTACTTGTGTCATGCACAAAGTAGATGTCCTAACAGACTTGCCAAAACTATAGTTTGTTATCAACAAATTTGTGGAGTGGTTGAAAAACGAGTTTTAATGACTCCAACCTAAGTATGTATGTATGTATGTATGTATGTATGTATGTATGTATGTATGTATGTATGTATGTATGTATGTATGTATGTATGTATGTATGTATGTATGTAAACTTCTGACTTTAACTGTAGGTCCTGGATGGCAAGAAGCTTGGCCCCGGTGATGTACTGGCCCGTAAGCACCGTCCTCTGTAGCGCCTTACGGTCGGATGCCAAGTTGCCATACCAGGCGGTGATGCGTCTGTTCAGGATGCTCTCGATGGTGCAGCTGTAGAACTTTTTGAGGATCTGGGGACCAATGTCAAATCTATTCCGTCTCCTGAGGGGAAAGTGCCCTCTTCACGACTGTCTTTGTGTGTTTGGACCATTATAGCTTGTTGGTGATGTGGACACCAAGGAACTTGAATCTCTCAACCCGCTCCACTACATCTCCGTCGATGTGAATGGGGTCGTGTTCTGCCCTCCTTTTCCTGTAGTCCACAATTAGCTCCTTTGTCTTGCTCACGTTGTGGTAGAGGTCTCTGACCTCCTCCCTATAGGCTGTCTCATCGTTGTCGGTGATCAGGCCTACCACTGTTGTGTCGTCAGCAATGGTGTTGGTGTCATGCTTGGCCACGCAGTCGTGGGTGAACAGGGACTACAGGAGGGGACTAAGCACGCACCCCTCGGGGGTCCCCGTGTTGAGGATCAGCGTTACAGATGTGTTGTTGCCTACCCTTACCACCTGGTGGCGGCCCATAAGAAAGTGAGGTTTTACCTCATTCTAGCTAGCTGCGTAGCTAACGTTTCCTAGCTAGATAGATAGGACAGAGGTGCAATCAAATGTTAGCTATCTAGCTAGCTACTTAGCTAACTGAGCAGTGTGCTGAATCAATCAGCAGAACAAAGTGAAACAAATTGCATGGAGAATTTACCCTTTCCTCTGTCAACATTTTTTATCTTGTGAGCAACTTTTATTTTGAGCAATCTCTTCTACCTGGCCTTGAAACACTTCTTATAGCCACATTCATCATGATTCTTCACGACACACTGTCACATGATGTCAGTGTCAACGCAACATTCTGGGCTGAGCTGCTTCCACAAACATGAAACTCACGCACCGCCTATTATGTTGTATATTTAATTTGGTTTGTTTACTGTTGGACACGGACAGTCTGCCTGTTCTGTCAGCAGTGTTGGCAATAGGCCTAATAACGGGACAAGGGACATGTGGGGTGTTTCTTGGTCACATTTATCCTGGGTTTTGTGTTAAATGATGTAACTTGATTGCACAAATTTTCTTTTAAATATATTTGGGTGTTTTTGCTGTATTTTGCTGGAAAATGTTGGCCCAGTAAATTTGACTCATGCCCAGCCACATGGCAATTTCTGCCTATGCGACTGAAATGAACACCCCCACACAATGTTTATTGAGCTTTGTATTGTTTTGTCATTACAATCAAAGAGCTATTTCATATAATGGATTAATGGATTTGATTGATGGATTCAGTCTTTTAATGAGAAGCAAAGTGACAATTTGTGTGACAAAACGGTCAAATATTTGCTATTTAAGACCTGCAAAACAGAATGTACTGACCTCTCCCAGCATTTGTCAACATTGGTTTGCAGATGCCTGGTGTGCCTAGTTTGTGACTTACAGTTTTCTTTGCCGCAGGAAGAAATAAGGATGCCTACCTTGCCTGGCTAAATAAGTAATTGTCTCACCACTGTAAAAAAGCAGGTGTGTGGGAGGGAGTCTGCAGGGAGAATGGAAACACTGATTACTGGAGAAGATAATGTTATATAAAAACACATCTCATTAGTAGGATCTATGTCTTTTTCCCATGATGATATCAGGCCAGTCTCTGGGGAGGATACTACTGTTTAGCTATTCCCTTGCATGATCCATCATGCCAAACCTTTATGTGGCATGTTAGTAACTGTAATTGACACAGCTTTACTCTAAGTGATCGATGGAAAACATGTGTAATGCTGTAATATAAAAAACAAAGAAATAAGAAAATGAAAGCAGTCGAAGATTACTCATGTCTGGTTTCGCTGTTTTCATTCTCAGATACACCTTTGAGATGAGGTCACTGTACCTGAGAGAAATACGGCTACAGATATCGTGGAATCATCAAATTGAGAATGATGACACACATTTTGGCTTTCCCTTTTTTAAGATTGTGTCTGAGAATTGTAATGAGAGAAGTATTAATCAAATAACTTGCTGTTTGGTATTGGTTCATTTCCAAATATCCCCAAACATACTCAGCAGATAATGCTTTCTCTTTGAGAAAATCTACTTTTTCAGGGGCAGTCACAATGTGAGATGTCACCTTTTATAAAGCAGTGGAGGGTGTAATAGATCTACAGCATGTTGTGTACAACACAGCTCTGGAATAATATTAAAGATATAGTGAAAAAGATTGCTTTGACTGTTGTTTTGAGGCTCCTCACATCATCTCCATTCTCCTGTTGAATACAGTGCCAAGCCAAAGGAGCACCATTGTCTGATCTCCCATGGTTATAAAGAGTCAGGGACCTGCAAAGATCTGCTCTATTGATGGGTAGATCACAATGGTGCCAGACACAATCCTTGCAAGAACACGTAATGAAAACAACCAAATGTTCATAGCTGCTTGTGTGAAAAGACAAGGTTTATGCGACATGGTTTTGTGTTATAGACTCAAAGACCTGTATCCTGGTTTGCTTTGGGTCCAGACCTCCAACCAATGCCCCCTTTAGAGACCTGAATGGCATTTTCTGGTTCATTTCACACAGAAGAAGATAGCCTCAGACCCATCACACAGCAAGCAGAGAAAAAGGAAAATATCATGTCTGTATCTTGGAGCCCAATCCCAAACACACATTCACAAATTCTCTCCACACACATTTGCACCACAATATTTAGAAACAACTTGGGTATCAGATTGGCTCAATGTAAAACTCGCAAATTTGATTATATTTTTTCTTTGTTTCTTTTTGCATCTCAACACAGTCTTCTCTGTTACAGTATAATAGTTTCTGTGAACCAGCTGCCCACATAGAGACTACAGCATTCAAGTATAGGCTACAGTCTATATCTTTGTGCATGAAATAAATAATTCAGGCACCATTTTTTTCTATGCCCAACGCTACAAAGTCTACAGCATATTTGGCCAATGTTAATGCCTGATGCTGTAATTGGACACGTGCATTTTTCTGCACACCACAAAGTCTAATAACACAAGAAATCACACACAAAGTTATTTGAGGAGCACAATATAGGCTTAGATGCTGTAGGTGTTTCTTTTCAGGACTTTCCTTGTCTGCCGCGCTAGAGTGCTTAGCACAATTTCTGACCAGAGAAGGAATTCTCCAGGGTCCTGAAAGTGTCCTCGTGCGCTCGAAAGTGCGAACATTCCTCTCTTCCGAAACGCACCAGAGCGGAGATAGAGAGGAGGGAGACACACCCGCCGGAGCCGATTGGTGGAACGTCACGAATAGAGGACCCGAACAGAGGGGCTGATAAATGATAGATGAAGGAGGAGAGAAAGCTGAGGATGCAGGTTTGGTCCCAAACACAATCATCCATCGAATCGTCTCGTAGCATCACGTCAAAGAGACGCTAAAACCTGAAGGACGGTCCCACTTCCACTAGCCCTCCGCTGCGGAGGAGATGTATTCCCAAAAGGACTAATTCATACGTCTCTTCAAAGGAGCACACAGAATTCACTTCGACAGGCACCTTGATACAAGCTAGAAATGATGATTGGATCTCTCAGATATGGGACAGCAGTTGTATTGATATTACTCAAAGCACTGTTTTTTGCGACACACGCCACAGAGGATGGGATCTTTACAAATCATCTCTTGGTTCAGTTGCATGAAGGTGCACATGATGAAGCGCACCAACTTGCAACAGAGCACGGGTTTCATAGTGCCCGGAAGGTAAGACATGTTAGGCTACAATGTTGCAGAAAATGTGTATAATGTAGGCTAATGATGGTTTGTCGATTCGATATTCCCATCAAGCCAATAATTTGCTTTGGTGAACATGTCCAGTGTTTTTGTCACTCAACTCCACTTAAAAAATGCAAATGTTTATTTATTTATGAATATTGATTGCCTAGAGTATAAAAAAATCCTATTTTGGCTATGATTTTACCAAGATAAATACTTGTTATGACTTCAGTTAAAACATTTAAATATATAGCCTATTATTTGAAATATGCCTTTGCCTATTTGTTTTGTTTTTCAGATGACCATCAATTAAGTTGATCTGTATAATTTACTTTGTTACATAATATCTAGGCCTATGTTGCCTTATGCTACATTAACATAAATATAAAATCAGCCTTCATTTCTGCTAAATTCTAACATTTTGCCAATCTATTTTTTGTCCCCCAGTAATTTTGGAAATGAGAAATGTGGGGTGAATAGATTATATGAATTAAGGCAGGCTAATAGCACAGTGTTAAAATCAAATGCTTTGTACAACAAAACTAGTGGCAACTGAGCTGCCACAATTTTGAAGGAGACGAAACCTTAACTTTACTGGAGTATTGAAACACATCATCCTGAGATGTTTTGAAACATTACATGGTGTGTTGTAACACCACAAAATCAACTATTGTGCAACATCTTCCCAGGGACTGGGAGAACTAACAGAAAAGATTGATATCAATATTTTTGTATTTCTAGTCCTGTTTAGTGCAGAATTGGATAATTTCTCTTTTGGTGTCCTTTCCTCTCTCTCAAGCTTCTAAACACCATTATGACATTTTGAATCATGTCCAGTGCAGAATTAGATCCCCTTTTCTGAAATGTCTTTATGTTTAACATTGTTTTATGTATTTGATCATTTGCCATTATATACCGTTTGGCAGGCATTGTCAAGCACAGTGTTCAAGCCACCAGCAGTAACTTGAGGTTGAACTGCAAGAATGGAAGATTCTGCACTTGTCTCTTCCGTTGACAATCATGAATGTGGGAATGGATGCTGTAGCCTAGCGGTTAAAAGCATTGGGACAGGGACCGAAAGGTAACCGAAAGTATTGGGACAGGGACCAAAAAGTAACCGAAAGTCACCTTTGGCCTGATGGTGAAATCCCTGAGCGGTGTCATTCCTCTCCGGCAATTGAGATAGGAAGGACGCCTGTATATTTGTAGTGGATGGGTGTATTGATACACCATCCAAAGTGTATTTAATAACTTCACCATGCTCAAAAGAATATTCAATGTCTGCATTTTTATTTTTACCCATATATCAATAGGTGCCCTTCTTTGCGAAACATTGGAAAACCTCCTTGGTCTATGTGATTGAATCTGTGTTTGAAACTCACTGCTCAACTGAGGAACCTTACAGATAATTCTATGTATGGGGTACAGAGATGAGGTAGTCATTACAAAATCATGGAATGAATCCTTGCAACTTACAGTTTGACTTGTTTAGCAAATATTTACTTCTGAACTTATTTAGGCTTGCCATAACAAAGGGGTTGAATACTTATTGACTCAAGACATTTCTAAAAACCTAATTCCACTTTGACATTATGGGGTGTTGTGTGTAGGCCAGTGACAAAATCTAAATGTAATCAATTTTATATTCAGGCTGTAACACAACAAAATTTGGAAAAATACAAGAGGTGTGAATACTTTCTGAAGGCACTGTATACTTCATGCTCTGTGTTCAAGATTAATTAACTGAATTCTCAATGTAGAAAATTGACACCATTTTATCAGAAATCAACAGATTGCTTTCTCTTCAGATGTGGCAGTTGATCACCCATCTATTTATCCAACCACTTATTAAACATCCCTGTGAATGCATGCCTTGTCTGAAGAGGGAAAATTATCCCCCTGACTGTACTGCCTTGTCAAATGTCAGAGTAAGAGTGCAGTGCAATTGTCTGGAGAGCAAGGCACTGAGGCGTAGCCTAGAAATCGAGGGTATTGTGGTGTTGTGAATTAAGATGTTCACCTCAGCATTCAAATAACGGCATGCCACTCTTGGCTACTCATGATTTGATGTTTAATTTGACATGGATAATTAGACACTGAATGCGTTTTGTTTTGACTGAGGTTTAATGGCAGCATCTCTGACTTGTACTATAGACACTATCATACAGTAGGCTACCCTCATCCATCCACTCCTTCACTGCTTCACACATACACCGCCTCTGGATTATGTAATCTCCAGCGTTATTTGTATCCATATTTGTGCAGTTTCAATGATCTCTTATTCATGCTTAATTAATTTAGCAAGCATGGAAACATACTGGTGCATATACTTCAAAACAAAAATACAATGCATGCACGCACAAACACGCACGCACACACGCACACACACACACAAACACCTCCGCATTAAGCCAATTCCCTAATGTATACTTTAAACAAGATGGTGCCGACAGGCACGGTCACCCTGTTTCAAGCTACTAACTTTGCAGTATGTTGTTTTTATCAGTGTTATTTCTTACATTATTTGCTCAGAACGTTTCTTGTATTAATACCTACAGCCGGAAATAACTTTTGAATATTAGATCCGCAGTGACTCACCAGAATCTTGAGCAGAAATTCGACTTCCCTGACCTGGATCCTTTGTGTAGCTCTATTCATCCCGGGGGCTGCACCAAAATGGTGACGTCAGAGTAGAGGTAGAAAGAGTGGGGCCCTATTCAGACTCAGGCGGCGTGCATACCATCCACCGCTTCCAAGTATATTACTCGCTAATGTTCAGTCCCTGAACAATAATGTAGATGAGCTCAGGGCGAGGATCTCCTTACAGAGACTCACTCAAAACGGAACTGGTCAGATGACGCGGATGCTACACTACAGGACTGTTTTGCTAGGATTCATCCAATGGCATACACCACCTCAGTCATTGGCTTCATCAATAAGTGCATCGACAACATCTTCCCCACAGTGACTGTATGTACATATCCCAACCAGAAGCCATGGATTACAGGCAACATCCGCATCAGGCTAAAGGCTAGAGCTACCGCTTTCAAGGAGCGGGAGACTAATCTGAACGCTTATAAGAAATCCCGCTATGCCCTCAGACGAACCATCAAACAAGCAAAAATGTATTGTGTGTAGATTGATGAAGAAAATCATTGATTTAATACATTTTAGAATAAGGCTGTAACGTAACCAAATGTGGAAAAAGTGAAGTGGTCTGAACACTTTCCGAATGCACCGTATTTGGCAAGGACTCCAGACAATCACGTATTACAGATGGAAAGCCAGCCATGTCGAGGACACCAACGCCTCGCTCCCGGATAAGATAAACAACTTCTTCACACACTTCGAGGAAAACATAGAGCCGCTGATGCGTTCCCCGACACTCATGAGGACTGTGTGCCTTCGTTCTCCGTGGCCGACGTGAGTAAGTCATTTAAGCGTGTTAAAATCTGTTAAGGCTAGGGGGTGCTGTTGTCACTATTTATGGAAATCGTGTAATTTTTGAAACGGCTTCCTACAAAATTCTTGATCGTACAATATGCATATTATTATTATTATTGGATAGAAAACAGTCTATAGTTTCTATAGCCGTTGAAATTTTGTCTCTGAGTGGAACAGAACTCATTCTACAGCAATTTCCCTGACATGGAGTCAGATTTCACACATTTTGGCCCCTGTTCTGGAGTCAGTTTTAAGGCCACTGTTATTGCTATGAGTATACGGACACTGCTTACGTCTTCCCCTGGATGCCTTTACGTGATGACGCTTTGAATGGTATCGATTGCCCAATCACAGCCCCTATAAAACAAAAACACGTGTAGGTAGGAACTCTTTTCTAGGTGCGTCAGGCGCGCGGGGGACACCGACCTACTGTTTTTCCAAGCATTAGTGTAGCCAGTTATATTTCTCCGGTCATGTTTCTACTCGTTATAGGAGTTAAAAACATCATAAGGTAGTTAATTTAAAGCGTTTTATAGCAATTTATATCCGTTTAGTGCGATTTTGGGACATTTATTTCTGAGACACTGTGAATCTCTGGGCACCGTTCCAGTTCATGCCGAACGCAATGTGCATTTCTACATGGACAGCTTTCGACCAAAAGACGATTAGACCCAAGAAAGGATTCTTTGACCAAGATTCTGATGGAAGAACAGCTCAAAGTAGGAACAATTTATTATGATAAATCGTGTTTCTGTCGAAAAATGTTAATGGCTTAGGACGCCATCTTGTTGACGTAGCTTCGCTTGGCGCAAACTGTATTGAAAAGTAAGGATAATTTAAAAAAATGTAATTCCGCGATTGTATTAAGAATTAAATTGTCTATCAATCGCTGTCCACCCTGTATTTTTTAGTCAAGTTTATGAGTATTTATGTATAAGACTAGACTCACTGTCTAATATGGTGCAGGACATTTTCTGACCAGCTGAGCTACTTTTGTCATTGTCTAACCATGATTTTGGTGGCAAAATATGCACATTTTCGAACAAACTGTATATGGATTGTGTAATATGATGTTACAGGAGTGTCATCGGAAGAATTCTGAGAAGGTTAGTGAAAAAATTAATATGTTTTGGCGATGTTTACGTTATCGCTCTCTTTGGCTAGAATCAATGCTCTGGTAACGTTTGCATATGTGGTATGCTAATATAACGATTTATTGTGTTTTCGCTGTAAGACACTTAGAAAATCTGAAATATTGTCTGTATTCACAGGATCTGTGTCTTTCGATTAGTGTATGCTGTGTATTTTTACGAAATGTTTGATGATTAGTAGTTAGGTAAACACGTTGCTCATTGTAATTATTCTAGTCCATTTGTGACGGTGGGTGCAATTGTAAACTATGACATCTACCTGAAATATGCACATTTTTCTAACAAAACCTATCCTATACCATAAATATGTTATCAGACTGTCATCTGAGGAGGTTTTTTCTTGGTTAGTGGCTATCAATATCTTAGTTTAGCCGAATTGGTGATAGCTACTGGTGTTGGTGGACAAAGAAAAGATGGTGGATTATGCTAATGTGTTTAGCTAATAGATTTACATCTTTACATATTGTGTCTTCCCTGTAAAACATTTTAAAAATCGGACATGTTGGCTGGATTCACAAGATCTGTGTCTTTCATTAGCTGTATTAGACTTTAATGTGTGAAAGTTAAATATTTAAAAATAATATATTTTTTGAATTTCGCGGCTCTGCCTTTTCAGTGGGGGTGGGGGGCGGCACCCCAGTCCTAGACAGGTTAACCCTCGCAAAGCTGTCGGCACAGACAGCATCCCAAGCCACGTCCTCAGAGCACATGCAGACCAGCTGGCTGGAGTGTTTATGTACATTTTCAATCTCTCCATATCCCAGTCTGATGTACCGACTTGCTTCAAGATTACCACCATTGTTCCTGTACCCAAGAAAGCAAAGGTAACTGAACTAAATGACTATCGCCCTGTAGCACTCAGTTCTGTCATCAAGAAGTGCTTTGAGAGGCTAGTTATTTAAGGCCCATTTCACCTCCACCTTATCCGACAACCTAGACCCACTACAATTTGCATATCGCCCCAACAGATCCATGGATGATCCAATCGCCATTGCACTGCACACTTCCCTATCCCACCTGGACAAGAGAAATACCTATGTAAGAATGCTGTTCATCGACTACAGCTTAACCTTCAACACCATAGTGCCCTCCAAGCTCATCACTAATCTCAGGGCCCTGGGTCTGAACCCCTCCCTATGCAACTGGGTCCTGGACCTCCTTACGACCCGACCCCAAGCGTTGAAGGTAGGCAACAACCCCTATGCCATGCTGATCCTCAACACGGGGGCCCCACAAGGGTGCATGCTCAGCCCCCTCCTGTATTCCCTGTTCACCCATGACTGCATGGCAACTTACGTCACCAGCTCAATCATCAAGTTTGCTAAAGACACAACAGTGTCTGATCCCCAACAACGATGAGATAGCCTACAAGGAGGAGGTGAGAGCCCTGGAGGAGTGGTGCCAGGAAAATAACCTCTCCCTAAACATAAATGGAGGAGTTGATCGTGGACTACAGGAGACAGTAGAGGGAGCACACTCCTTATCCACATAGACAAGGCCGCGGAGGAGATGATCAAAAGCTTCTAGTTCCTCGGTGTGCACATCACCGACAACCTGAAATGGTCCCTTCACACAGACAGCATGGTGAAGAAGGTGCAACAGTGCCTCTTAAAACTCAGGAAGCTGAAAAAATACGGCAAGACTGCTAAGACCATCACAAACCTCTACAGATGCACCATTGAGAGCATCCTGTCGGGCTGTATCAACGCTTGGTATAGCAATTACACCGCCCGCAACCGCAGGGCTCTTCCAGAAGGTGGTGCGGTTCGCCTCACCGGGGGCATACTGTCTGCCCTCTAGGATATTTACAGCACCCGGTGTCAAATGAAGGCCAAGAAAATATTCAAGGATCACAGACACCCAACCCATGACCTGTTCACCCTATTTACCATGTAGATGGCAAAGACAATACAGGTGCGTCAAAGCTGGGCCCGAGAGACTGCAATAACACCAGCAGAAGTTCTAAAGTGTTGAAAAGAAAACACTGATATGGTTTACTTGTTCATCTTATGTTTTTTTTCTCACAGTGGGATTGAAATTAAGGGGGAGAAATGTTATATATATATAAATAATTACATTGAATATGTTATTTTACTTACCTGCAGTATAGTATGATTACTATTCATGTGTTCAAGGTTATTATTGGCAATGGCATTGGCCTTGACCATGACTTTTCCCCTTTGATGATGTCATCTCCCGGAGTTGTACCTGTTCAGTGTGACTCTACCACAGGTTGAGGGGGCTGTATCGCTTTGCTGTGTTTGTACCGTTTGTACAGTGGCTTGCGAAAGTATTCACCCCCATTGGCATTTTTACTATTTTTTTGCCTTACAACCTGGAATTAAAATAGATTTTTTGGGAGTTTGTATAATTTGATTTACACAACACTTTGAAGATGCAAAATATTTTTTTTATTGAGAAACAAACAAGAAATTAGACAAAAAAAACGGAAAACTTGAGCATTCTTCAAGGCAAAACTGCTCCAACTCCTTCACGTTGGATGGGTTACACTGGTGTACAGCAATCTTTAAGTCATACCACAGATTCTCAATTCGATTGAGGTCTGGACTTTGACTAGCCCATTCCAATACATTTAAATGTTTCCTCTTAAACCATTCAAGTGTTGCTTTAGCAGTATGCTTAGGGTCATTGTCCTGCTGAAAGGTGAACCTCCATCCCAGTCTCAAAACTCTGGAAGACTGAAACAGGTTTCCGATAAAGAATTTCCCAGTATTTAGCACTATCCATCATTCCTTAAATTCTGACCAGTTTCCCAGTCCCTGTCGATGAAAAACATCCCCACAGCATGAGGCTGCCACCACCATGCTTCACTGTGGGGATGGTTTTCTCGGGGTGATGAGAGGTGTTGGGTTTGCACCAGAAATAGCGTTTTCCTTGATGGCCAAAAAGCTTAATTTTAGTCTCATCTGACCAGAGTACCTTCTTACATATGTTTGGGAAGTCTCCCACATGCCGTTTGGAGAACACCTCACGTGTTTGCTTATTTTCTTCTTTAAGCAATGGCTTTTTTTCTGTCCACTCTTCTGTAAAGCCTAGCTCTGTGGAGTGTACGGCTTAAAGTGGTCCTATGGACAGATACTCCAATCGCCGCAGTGGAACTTTGCAGCTCCTTCAGGGTTATCTTTGGTCTCTTTGTTGCCTCTGTGAGTAATGCCCTCCTTGCCTGATCCATAAGTTTTGGTGGGCGGCTCTCTCTTGGCAGGTTTGTTATGGTGCCATATTCTTTCATTTTTTAAATAATGGATTTAATGGTGCTCCGTGGGATGTTCAAAGTTTCTGATATTTTTTTATAACCCAACCCTGATCTGTACTTCTCCACAACTTTGCCCCTGACCTGTTTGGAGAGCTCCTTGGTCTTCATGGTGCTGCTTGCTTGGTGGCGCCCCTTGCTTAGTGGTGTTGCAGACTCTGGGGCCTTTCAGAACAGGTGTATATATACTGAGATCATGTGACAGATCATGTGACAGTTAGATTTCACACAGGTGGACTTTATTTAACTAATTATGTGACTTCTGAAGGTAATTGGTTGCACCAGATCTTATTTAGGAGCTTCATAGCAAAGGGGAATACATGTGCACGCACCACTTTTCCGTTTTGTATTGTTTTGAATATTTTGAAACAAGTTATATTTTCCTTTTCACGTCACCAATTTAAACTATTTTGTGTATGTCCATTACATGAAATCCAAATAAAAATCTATTTAAATTACAGTTTGTAATGCAACAAAATAGAAAAAACTCCAAGGGGGATCAATACTTTTTGCAAGGCACTGTACATGGCTGTACACCTTTTATTTATTAGGTTGAAAGTAAAGGAAAGTAATATATAGAGTCATTGAACACTAGTCACTTTAATAATGTTTACATACTGTTTTACCCACGTTATATGTGTATACTGTATTCTAGTCATGACTCATCTTATGTAACTAATGCTGTACACACCTATTCTATTGATATACTGTCCATACTGACTTTACACACCATTGCATGTTTATATTTAGGTCATTGCTCATTCTGATATTTGTTTATTAATCTTCATTTAAAAAAAAGAACATCTGGATTATGTGTTTATTTGATTTATTATTGCTAGGCAATACTGCACTGTAGGAGCTAGAAACACAAGCATTTCACTGTACCTGCGATAACATCTGCAAATCTGTGTACACGACCAACAAACTTCGATTTGAATCACCAGCATTTACTGTAGCTGACATCCAGTGAAAAGGGAAGCCAGGATTTGTTCTTGAACATCCTCTCATATTGGCTTACTGTACTGTACCAATGCAGTGAAGTCTGCTAATCAGACATTACCAAAGCTCCATAAGGATACGGATTCCCATAGATCAGACTGGCACATCAGACTGGCCCATAAGAATGTGTTTCATTAAAAACAGTGACCTGGCACCCCAGCATTTATTACAGCATATGGAGGTATTTAATCTGACTAGGGAGCTTTAGGCACGGCTCATACCATGCATCTAGGTTCCTCCCTCAATGATTTTTTCTAGTTGATTCCAGCAGTGCACCCAACTGTCTTAAAATAGACCCTGTGTAGTGAGAATGTATTGATGCTGACCTTGTAGCTTTCTCTCTCTCTCTCTTTCATCTGCTCTCTATTCATTCTGTCACTCACACCATTACTTTCTGTTTATATATTTCTGTCTATTGCTTCATTTTTACTTTCTCACCTGTGTACTTCTCTATCACTCTCTCTGCCTCTGTCAACCCCTCTTTCTCATTCCCCCATTTGTCTTTCCATCCTGTCATCTCTTTACCTTCCTTCTCCCTCCACCAACTTCTCACTCCATCCCTCCCTCTCTCTTTCTCACCTTCTCTCACACCATTTTCTTTCTCTTTCCCAGCTTCCCTTTGGCGAGGGTCTTTTTCACTTCTACCCCCAGAACACCCATCAGAGGAGGAGCAAACGCAGCCTTCGCCACAGACAGCGCCTGGAGAAGGACCGCAGGGTAAGTCTCACACACACACACACACACACACACACACACACACACACACACACACACACACACACACACACACACACACACACACACACACACACACACACACACACACACACACACACACACACACACACACACACACACACACACTGGTTGCCATGGATATGTGCCCAGATCCCCCGCCAATGCAAAACAATGGTGAAAATTTGGGGCGAGCTCCTCAACGTACAAACTAGCCAAGAACAAGTGTTTTTATCAAAGGTATCGTCTTGTCTTGGCACACAATAGTATATTTTAAATCACTCATTCTTCTGTGGTATGAATATACTGATTAGGAGAGGCTTGGGCTGTAATAAACTTATCAGGTTTGAAGGTAAGACCCAGGTGCAGACAGTGTCGAAGTAACAAAAGTTTATTAAATCGAACATTGGCAGGCAAAGGTACAGGACCGCAGGCAGGCTCAGAGTCAGGTCAGGAAGAAGTCAGTAATACAGAGTAGTGGGGCAAAGGTACAGGACGACAGACAGGCTCAAGGTCAGGGCAGGCAGAGGTCGATAATCCAGAGTAGTGGGGCAAAGGTACAGGACGGCAAGAAGGCTCAGGACAGGCAGAAATGTCAAAACCGGGCAAACTAGAAAACCAGGAACTATAGACAAGACAGGCGCAAGGGGGGAAACTGCTGGTAGGTTTGATCAACAAAACGAACTGGCAACAGACAAACAGTGATCACAGCTATAAATACACAGGGGATAATGGGGAAGATGAGCGACACCTGGAGGGGGGTGGAGACAAGCACAAAGAACGGTGAAACAGATCAGGGTGTGACACTTGTGTGTTTAGTGCTGAAGTCAGTTTGATTTCTTACAGTAGCGTAGTCACTTTCCATTCAACCTGTGCCACGATGAAAGTACTAATTCAGTTCTTAAAACCTCTTGAACGTTATTGCAAAATGTAGATTTCTGCCTAAACAGATATATATTCTTTTTCATGAGATGTCCATAAACAATAACTAGAAATCGAGAGCATGGAATTATAAGGTTGTATCTTCAAAAATATGTTTCTGAGATAATTGGCTTTAATATTCCGAACCCTCATTGGTTTGGATGGTGTAAGTAATTTTTATTTTGTTTTCTTTTGAACTTAACAATATTAATTGGGGTATTTAGAGTACTATATAGGTAGAGAATATTGAACAGAACAAGGCAGTGTCAACATCTACATTTTCACAAAAATGTAGATTTTATAGTCTCAAGATCTCGTAATGCTGCATTGTTCTAGAATGGTCTGGAACTCACCTTTCTGATAAAAATAGTTATACATTGTTGAGGTGTAATCACTTTCGCGGACATAAGCGCAAGTACCTACCGTACTACAAATATTATGAAATTATGAAAAAGCATGGCGGGTGAATAGGGCTTGAAATGATGGAAATGAAATATTGTAACAATATAGTAACAATTCAATTATATAGGACTTACTATAATATTTCACTTTTCTTATAACTGTAAAATAAATATCATATTTAGTGACAGTACACATTTTGCCCCATTTCATATACAGTGCCTTCAGAAAGTATTTACACCCATTTACTTTTTCCACATTTTGTTGTGTGACAGCCTGCATTTTAAATGGATTAAATTGTCATTTTGTGCCACTGATTTACACACAATACCCCATAATGACAATTTGATCGCTTTTTTAAAACATTTTCAAAATTAATAAAAAATGAAAAGCTGAAATGTCTTCAGTCAATAAGTATTGAACCCCTTTGTTATTGTCACGTCCGTTTAAAGGAGTGGACCAAGGTGCAGCGTGATTGGAATACATATTTTAATTCAACAAAGAACACTTAACAAACTAACAACGAAACGCCAACGTAGTGCTCACAAGCAACTAAACATGGACAACTACCCACCAAACAAACATGGAAAATGGCAACCTAAATAGGCTCCCCAATCAGAGACAACGATAAACATCTGTCTCTGATTGGGAACCCACTCAGGCCACCATAAACCTACAACCCCTAGACAATACAAAAATCGCCATAGATTAAAAAAAAACCCTAGACAAGACTAAAACTCCTAGACAATACAAAAACTAAATTAACCACCCTGTAACCATCAATCAATCAAGTTTATTTTATATAGCCCTTCGTACATCAGCTAATATCTCGAAGTGCTGTACAGAAACCCAGCCTAAAACCCCAAACAGCTAGTAATGCAGGTGTAGAAGCACGGTGGCTAGGAAAAACTCCCTAGAAAGGCCAAAACCTAGGAAGAAACCTAGAGAGGAACCAGGCTATGAGGGGTGGCCAGTCCTCTTCTGGCTGTGCCGGGTGGAGATTATAACAGAACTATGCCAAGATGTTCAAAAATGTTCATAAGTGACAAGCATGGTCAAATAATAATCATGAATAATTTTCAGTTGGCTTTTCATAGCCGATCATTAAGAGTTGAAAAACAACAGGTCTGGGACAGGTGGCGGTTCCATAACCGCAGGCAGAACAGCTGAAACCGGAACAGCAGCAAGGCCAGGCGGACTGGGGACAGCAAGGAGCCACCACGCCCGGCAGTCCCGACGTATGGTCCCAGGGCTCAGGTCCTCCGAGAGAAAGAAAGAGAGAAGGAGAAAATTAGAGAGAGCCAAGATTTTCAAAATGTTCATAAATGACAAGCTTGGTCAAATAATAATCAGGAATAAATCTCAGTTGGCTTTTCATAGCCGATCATTAAGAGTTGAAAACAGCAGGTCTGGGACAGGTAGGGGTTCCGTAACCGCAGGCAGAACAGTTGAAACTGGAATAGCAGCAAGGCCAGGCGGACTGGGGACAGCAAGGAGTCATCATGCCCGGTAGTCCTGACGTATGGTCCTAGGGCTCAGGTTCTCAGAGAGAGAGAAAGAAAGAGAGAACGAGAGAATTAGAGAGAGCATACTTAAATTCACACAGGACACTGGATAAGACAGGAGAAGTACTCCAGGTATAACCAACTGACCCTAGCCCCCCGACACAAACTACTGCAGCATAAATACTGGAGGCTGAGACAGGAGAGGTCAGGAGACACTGTGGCCCCATCCGAAGAGCTACCTCTCGGCAGTCTAGCTCTTCCTCCTCCTCGGACGAGGAGAGCCGAGAAGGATCGGAGGACCAATGTGCAGCGTGGTAAGTTTCCATGATTTAATATACACGAAGACAATACACTATACAAAATAACAAACGTACTAACCGTCACAGTCCCGTGTGGCACAAACACTGACACAGGAAACAACCACCCACAAAATCCCAACACAAAACAAGCCACCTATATATGATTCTCAATCAGGGACAACGATTGACAGCTGCCTCTGATTGAGAACCATATTAGAATGAACACAGAAACAGACAAACTAGACACACAACATAGAATGCCCACCCAGCCCACGTCCTGACCAACACTAAAACAAGCAAAACACATAAGAACTATGGTCAGGACTTGACAGTACCCCCCTCCTGAGGTGCGGACTCCGAACGCACCCCTAAAACTCAAGGGGAGGGTCTGGGTGGGCATCTGTCCGCAGAGGCGGCTCCGGCGCAGGACGAGGCCACCACTCCACCATTGTCTTTGTCCCCCTCCTTAGCGTCCTTTGAGTGGCGACCCTCGCCCCTGACCTTGGCCTAGAAATCCTCACCAAGGTCCCCACTACCTTGAGGAGACAGCTCAGGACAGAGAGGTAGCTCAGGACAAAGAGGTAGCTCAGGACAGAGAGGTAGCTCAGGACAGAGAGGTAGCTCGGGACAGAGAGGTAGCTCGGGACAGAGAGGTAGCTCAGGACAGAGAGGTAGCTCAGGACAGAGAGGTAGCTCAGGACAGAGAGGTAGCCCAGGACAGAAGGGCAGCTCAGGACAGAAGGGCAGCTCCGGGCTGAGGGGCAGCTCCGGGCTGAGGGGCAGCTCCGGGCTGAGGGGCAGCTCCGGGCTGAGGGGCAGCTCCGGGCTGAGGGGCAGCTCCTGACTGGAGGGCAGCTCCTGACTGGAGGGCAGCTCCTGACTGGAGGGCAGCTCCTGACTGGAGGGCAGCTCATGACTGGAAGGCAGCTCATGACTGGCTGGCGGCTCTGGCAGCTCCTGACTGGCTGGCGGCTCTGGCAGCTCCTGACTGGCTGGCGGCTCTAGCAGCTCCTGACTGACGGACGGCTCTAGCGGCTCCTGACTGACGGGCGGCTCTAGCGGCTCCTGACTGACAGACGGCTCTAACGGCTCGGGACAGACGGGCGTCTCTGACGGCGCTGGGCAGACGGACGGCTCTGACGGCGCTGGGCAGACGGATGGCTCAGATGGCGCTGGGCAGACGGATGGCTCAGATGGCGCTGGGCAGACGGATGGCTCAGATGTCGCTGGGCAGGCAGGCAGCTCAGACGGCGCTGGGCAGGCAGCCGACTCTGACCTGCTGAGGCGCACACTATAGGCCTGGTGCGTGGTACCGGCACTGGTGGTACCGGACTGGAGACACGCACCTCAGGGCGAGTGCGGGGAGAAGGAACAGTGCGTACAGGGCTCTGGAGACGCACAGGAGGCTTGGTGCGTGGTGCCGGAACTGGAGGTACTGGGCTGGAGACACGCACCACAGGGAGAGTGCATGGAGGAGGAACAGGGCTCTGGAGATGCACTGGAAGCCTGGTGCATGGTGTAGGCACTGGTGGTACTGGGCTGGGGCGGGAAGGTGGCGCCGGATATACCGGACCGTGCAGGCGTACTGGCTCCCTTGAGCACCGAGCCTGCCCAACCTTACCTGGTTGAATGCTCCCCGTAGCCCGACCAGTGCGGGGAGGTGGAATGACCCGCACTGGGCTGTGTTGGCGAACCGGGGACACCATGCGTAAGGCTGTTGCCATGTATGCTGGCCCGAGGAGACGCACTGGAGACCAGACGCGTTGAGCCGGCTTCATGGCACCTGGCTCAATGCCCACTCTAGCCTGGCCGATACGTGGAGCTGGAATGTACCGCACCGGGCTAAGCACGCGTACAGGAGATATCGTGCGCTCTTCCGCACAACACGGTGTCTGCCCGTACTCCCGCTCTCCACGGTAAGCACGCGGGGTTGGCTCAGGTCTCCTACCTGACATAGCCACACTCCCCGTGTGCCCCCCCCAATAAATTCTTTGGGCTGCCTCTCGTCCCAGCCGCGCTGCCGTGCTGCCTCCTCATACCACCGCCTCTCAGCTTTGGCTGCCTCCAGCTCTTCCCGGGGGCGGCGATATTCCCCCGCCTGTGTCCAGGGTCCTTCTCTGTCTAGAATCTCCTCTCATGTCCATGAGTCCAGATTGCACTGCTCCTGGTTCCCACGCTGCTTGGTCCTTTTTTGGTGGGTAGTTCTGTCACGGCCGTTTAAAGGAGAGGACCAAGGCGAAGCGTGATTAGAATCCATTCCTCTATTTATTTAAACAAAGAACACTTTAACAAACTCACAAAACAACAAAATGTGAAGCCAATGTAGTGCTCACAGGCAACTAAACAAGGACAACTCCCACAAAACCTACTTGGAAAATGGTAACCTAAATAGGCTCCCCAATCAGAGACAACGATAAACAGCTGTCTCTGATTGGGAACCCATCCAGGCCACCATCAACCTAATTACCGCTAGACAATACAAAATCCCCATAAATAACAAAAACCCATAGACAAGACAAAAACTAAACAACCACCCTTGTCACACCCTGAACTAACCAAATAATAAAGAAACCAAATATAACTAAAGTCAGGGCATGACACCCACAGAATAGAATACGTCAACTTTTGTACTATGGGGGATAGTAGATTGACTATTGCTTTTGCTTTTGTGGTTTGGTAGGCTTACTTGGCTGACGAAAAATACATTTGGACTGTCTTCACTTGTAGCCTGTGAGAAAGACCCGAACACGTGACGAAGAGCCATGTGAGTGAGAGGTGCTTCAGCAAGCAGCCGGGTAAAGGGAATTATAATTATTATTTTCAGCCCAAGGGCACAACAGTCGCTGGCCGCAAAAAGCATGGATTTTTTTATGTGGCATTACAGCCACGCAAAGGGGATGCAGCTGGGAAATTTGAGGCATTATCAAGTGCTTGTCAAATTGTGAATTGGAGACTGGTGAAGTGTGTACAGCCTGCACAAAAAATACAGCAGTGCTCATGTCCTTCATGCAACTTATTTCAAATCATCATTAGAGCCGCATCATGCAGCCTTAGAGTGTATTCAAAATCAAAACATATAGCCCAACATTTTTATCACAACTAGTTGCACAAAGAACTCTAAATGAACTACCTCAAATTGTTTGGGGAAAAGATCCTTTATATTTTCAATTGTATTCTTCATACTATAAAATAATATTCTAAGTAAATCTTGTCTGCTAGTAAATGAACTAGTGTAGCCCACAGCCATATGGCATAGCCAGATCAGGGCCTAACATAAGGACAACTCAGAGTATGCTATTTTGTTCTTCTGGAGTAGACTACATTTTCTTCATATTATGTTTCTTTAGACCTGTCTAAAATAAATAATGGATTTATTGTGATGCCTACATGGATTTATGAGACTTTTTAAAATGTAAATGTTCCAAAGAATTTTGAAAATAGAAATGGTCAAATATTGTATAATCCAGGTGTGCAAAGCTCTTAGAGACTTACCCAAAACGACTAACAGCTGTAATCGCTGCCAAAGGTGTTTCTAACATGCATTATCTCAGGGGGGTGAATACTTATCTAATCAAGATATATTAGTGTGATATTTCTCATAAAAAAATTGACATTACAGAGTATTTTGTGTAGATCGTTGACCAAAAATGACATTAAATCCATTTTAATCCCACTTTGTAACACAACTAAATTTGGAGGGGGTCAGGGGCGAATTCTTTCTGAAGGCACTGTAACTGACGAGAGAGCATTATCTGCCAAGCCTCCTCAGAGCAATGCAGAGACAGACACCATTTGAATGTCTGCAGAGTCGTTACAACTTTATCTTCACACACAAAGCGATTACATCCCTCTGTGACCAAGCGAAAGTGGTTGTTTTTCAATTCTATGAAATTATTTAGTATTTTTTTCATGTTGAGAGCTCTAAATATAGCTGAGAATATCACAGCAAGATGAGAATATGATTGCTAGACTGCCCCCTTTCTTGTGCTATCTCCCAGGTTGGGCTCCGTCGAGCCGAGGGAGAGCAAATCGATTCATTGTATGGATAGGACAGAAAATGTGACATGTCACTCCATATGCAAATGTGGGGTGTGAAACCTGACAGTTCAAGTCAGCTCCACTGACAGAGTGGTAACGGACAGCAGACCGATGGGGTTTTCTGGCACAATAAGGCACTGGACTCTACGATGTTCACAGAGCGCTTTGTACACACAAATGTCAGTCGGAACTGGTCCAGAACTGCTAGAAGTCCCCAATATATGGGACTTAACATCAAAGAGGTTTAACGTTAAATATTTCACTATCTAGCCAAGTTTATTCACATAGATATACTGTAAAGGTGAAAAAGGCATCGACAGACCCTGGTTACTGGCTTGAAAAGAATGCCTACAGCAAATAGGCACCTAAAGTAGGTTACACCAAGCACATAGAAATGTCCTCAAAACGGCTGCAGATTTTCTTCAGCGATTGAAAAGAAGAGCATAATATCAGTACTTCTTCATGAATGGGTTGCTTTTATTAGGATATGGAATGCAATTTCTGTGTTTAAGGGCGAAAGCAATTTTGTCGAAGATGCAATAGATGCAATAGCCTAACCACAATCATTATGATATATTATACACCGAGCAAGGCTATACAGAAAGGGTGCTCAAACTTTTGGGCTTGGTGGGCCAAAATCTAATCTAAGTGGTGGGCCACGAGCTAAACAAATATAGATCATTTATTTTTTTATCTTTTGAAATAATAGCTTTATTGAAATAATAGCTTTTTCGAAAGTAATCACTACGCCAGCATGTCTGTGTCAATAACTGATTTCACCTGTATTCCTACACTTTTGACTTCAAAGTAACACTCAGCTTTGTTAAAAATACACTCAAGTAAAACTATTATATTCATCATAGTGATTCAGGAGTATAATATTCTCCACCAACACTAGACAACTATACAGAAATCCCTCAAATTGCTGAAATAAGTCAATTAAATCAATAATGAGAGAATAGTCAGATTAACTGATAACTAAAATAGCAGTGCAGATGACACTCTTTTGCTAAGTGCAGAGATGTTTTTATAAGTAATGCATCTGTAGGGGATTTTTTACTCATGCTACAGACTTTGTGGCAAAGCAGAAAGTTCAGCTATGTGAGTAAATAATGTATGAAGATATGAATGTGAGCCACGCCAGATCACTAATCCGGCAAATGGACGTAAAACAGCACCAACACGAGCAGATCTACATCTGGGATGCTTTGTTTTAATCAGCTGTCTGCTTGACATGACCCTATGTGGTCCTGCAGTTATGGGTTTTAGATCTTTTGGGGGTTCTGAAGTATTGGGAGAGGTTAGCTGCACACTGTTGCTGCCTCCATCTCCTTTGAAGTATTACTAGTTGGTTTTTCTGTTGTCTTTTGTATGTTTCTCCTAGCACAATGGATTGTATGACCCAGATAGAATCCCTTTCGATTACTTTGAAAGCAATTTTTTATTACTTTGAAAGCAACTGTCCTTTTTGTTAATCTTGTGTTATGAAAGACCACACTAGATTTTTTTTCAGGTCATAGTCATTCATCTGAATTAGAAAACCAATACCCATGTAGGTGTAATTAAGTTTGCATTCATGAGCCTCTGAAAATCAATTTAAATAGACATAAGGAGTCATCCTGATCTTCCAGCAAGCCAGCCCCCCCAAATATTTTTAAGTGGCTTGTTGACTTAAGTAGAGTATTGATTAGTAGTTTCTGGATTAGAGGTTTTTCCATCTTTCCAATAGAAAAGGTTGGGGGTTGGCTAATGTGATTCTAGATCTGGTTAAGTGCAACTTTTCCCTCAAGTTAACTACAGGTCTGTGACACGTCTGCTTGTGTCTTCATTTTTACATGATCCCTCTTCCCTGTCCTTTCATATCATGGCATTCGTTCCACTAGGTGAATATGACCTTTCAATTATAATCCATTGGCCTACATTTCTGACCAAGAATGTAAAAGGTACTCTATCTTTGTACTTTATACCATCTTTGATATCACAAGACATTTAAAAAAAAATCCGCTCCAGAGTAACATGTTTGAAGGGAATGAACCCATCTAAATGTGCTGTATCTTGGTGCTCTGAAATAGAGATGATTTAGAGAGAGAGAAAGGGAGGGAGCGATCGATAGAGAAATAAAGGAGTACAGCACAGCCCTTTGAAATTATGACTGGGTTGGTGGCATTTCTAGCATGCAGCCGGAACAGGGAGCAGGCAGCAGGCGGAGAGCGGGTGGGGAGCGGAACAGGGAGCAGGCAGCAGGCGGAGAGCGGGTGGGGAGCGGAACAGGGAGCAGGCAGCAGGCGGAGAGCGGGTGGGGAGCGGAACAGGGAGCAGGCAGCAGGCGGAGAGCGGGTGGGGAGCGGAACAGGGAGCAGGCAGCAGGCGGAGAGCGGGTGGGGAGCGGAACAGGGAGCAGGCAGCAGGCGGAGAGCGGGTGGGGAGCGGAGATGGTGGCGGGGCACAGGCTCCGTGTGATGATGTGAGTAGGTGATATGACACGCTGGGTCGAGGGCTGTCTCGAGGGAAACACCAGTGATGTAATGGAAACCACTGATGGATTGATGGAGGGATGGAGGAAGATAAAGGGAGGGAGAGAGGAAGATGGAGGGAGATAGGCAAATTGAAGGAGAAAGGGAGAGAGATGAAGGAAGATGGATGGTTACTTTACGCGTGGCTACATAAAATGGCTATACAGCACACATGAGTCTATTTTCCATCTATGCTGTTGGACAGTTTCCTGTATCTAAAGGAAACGGTATACACTATACAAAACATACAATGCGTCTCAGTCTGCAAGCCTTTTGTGTCAAAATGCTAAACCTATTTTCTGTAACGTAGGATTGTCATGGGTCCATACTGAGTGCTATGTCTGTTGCAGGTACTTAGGCAGTAAAATAAGAAATATGTTTTTTATGGGCTTGGTCCCTTTTAAAGACAACAATAAACTCAGCAAAAAAAAAACATCCTCTCACTGTCAACTGCATTTATTTTCAGCAAACTTAACATGTGTAAATATTTGTTTGAACATAACAAGATTCAACAACTGAGACATAAACTGAACAAGTTCCACAGACATTCTCAATCCAAGATGGCGTAGCAGTCAGACGTCTATGTCTTTGTCCTGCCCTTGTATATATCTTTTTACATATTTTTCTTCGCATATCTTTTTAAAATATTTTCTTAAACCTCAACTTCTAAATACTCTCCTGCAACCCGTCTCACCCAATGTGGCGTGGATCTGCTTTTTTCTAAAGTATTTCTATTTACTTCGGATCTGGAATCCCTCAACTGAAGCTAGCCAACTAACTACCTACCAGCTATCAGTTATAAAACCATTGCTAGCGGTCATCAGCTAACCTTTAGCTCGGAAAGCGCTCGCCAGTTCGAACAATGTGACTCAAACCAGAGCACAAAGGACCTATTTCTCTCCATATCCCCGGATTCCTATCGCAAACTCTGAACATTTTCATCTGGATCTTCGCAACTAGCTAACCGCAATCCTGGGTGACCATTCCTGGCTAGCGTTTCCATCCCGGAGCAAGCACCAATTAGCCTGAAGCTAGCCCGGCCAGGGCTCCTGTGCTACCACCGAAGCCCACTCCTGGGCTACAATATCCGGACCCCTTCTACTGCCGGTACGGGGCACGTAACCCTGCCGATCCTCTACGACTGGAATACCGACATAATCTGCCAGAGGACTCCAACAGGCCCCTCAGGCTGCTAGGCCTGCTAGCTACCTAGGTCTACCTGGAACCCTACTAATGGTCTACGACTGGTCTATCAACGTCACCGCACGAAGAGGCAAAAACAGACTTACCCACATCGCGACGTCCCACAAAGGCTAACTTACTAGCCCCGGTCTGCTAACTGCTAGCTTGCCTGCCCCGGTCTGCAAACTGCTAGCTTGCCTGCCCTGGTTTGCTAACTGCTATCTTGCCTGCCCCGGTCTGCTAACTGCTAGCCCCTGCTAACTGCTTGCTTGCCTGCCCCGGTCTGCTAACTGCTAGCTTGCCAGCCCCGGTCTTCTAACTGCTAGCTTGTTTAGCCCCGGCCTACTAACTGTTAGCTTGTTAGCATCAGCCTGCTAACTGTCTGAATCGCCGTGTCCCCAGTCAGCTCAACCACTCACTGGACCCATATGTTCACTTGGCTACGCATGCCTCTCTCTAAAATCAATATGCCTCGTCCATTACTGTCCTGGTTAGTGATGACTGTCTTATTTCACTGTAGAGCCTCTAGCCCTGCACAATATGCCTTAACCAACCATGTTGTTCCACCTCCTACATATGTGATGACATCACATGGTTTAAACGTCTCTAGAGACTATATCTCTCTCATCATTACTCAATGCCTAGGTTTACCTCCAATGTACTCACATCCTACCTTACCTTTGTCTGTACACTATGCCTTGAATCTATGCTATCGAGCCCAGAAACCTGCTCCTTTTACTCTCTGTTCCGAACGTGCTCGACGGCCAGTTCGTATAGCCCCACTCCCACTCCCCAGGTGCTGTCATTTGTTGACTTCTGTAACCGTAAAAGCCTTGGTTTCATGCATGTTAACATTAGAAGCCTTCTCCCTAAGTTTGTTTTACTCAGTGCTTCAGCATACTCTGCCAACCCGGATGTCTTAGCCGTGTCTGAATCCTGGCTTAGGAAAACTACCAAAAACTCTGAAATCTCCATCGCTAACTATAACATTTTCCGCCAAGATAGAACTGCCAAAGGGGGCGGTGTTGCAATCTACTGCAAAGTTAGCATGCAGAGTTCTGTATTACTATCCAAGTCTGTACCCAAACAATTCGAGCTTCTACTTCTAAAAATTCACCTTTCCAAAAACAAGTCTCTCACTGTTGCCACTTGCTATAGACCTCCCTCTGCACCCAGCTGTGCCCTCGATACCATATGTGAATTGATTGCCACCCATCTATCTTCTGAGCTCGTGCTACTAGGTGACCTAAACTGGGACATGCTTAACACCCCGGCCATCCTACAATCTAAGCTTGATGCCCTCAATCTCACACAAATTATCAATGAACCTACCAGGTACAACTCCAAATCCGTAAACACGGGCACCCTCATAGATGTCCTCCTAACTAACTCGCCCTCCAAATACACCTCTACTTTTTTCAATCAAGATCTCAGCGATCACTGCCTCATTGCCTGCATCCGTAATGGATCTGCAACCAAACGACCACCCCTCATCACTGTCAAACACTCCCTAAAACACTTCTGCGAGCAGGCCTTTCTAATCGACCTGGCCGGGGTATCCTGGAATGACATTGACCTCATCCCGTCAGTAGATGATGCCTGGCTATTCTTTAAAAGTGCCTTCCTCACCATCTTAAATAAGCATGCCCCATTCAAAAAATGTAGTGCTAGGAATAGATATAGTCCTTGGTTCACTCCAGACCTGTCTGCCCTTGACCAGCACAAAAACATCCTGTGGTGTTCTGCATTAGCATCGAATAGCCCCTGTGATATGCAACTTTTCAGGGAAGTTAGGAACAAATATACATGTTTTGTTTATTCCATGTGTAACTCTGTGTTGTTGTATGTGTCGAATTGCTGTGCTTTATCTTGGCCAGATCGCAGTCGCAAATGAGAACTTGTTCTCAACTAGCCTACCTGGTTAAATAAAGGTGAAATAAAAATAAAAAATAAAATAAAATGTGACTAACAGAAATGGAATAATGTGTCCCTGAACAACGGGGGGGGGGGTCAAAATAAAAAGTAAGTCAGTATCCAGTATGGCCACCAGCTGCATTAAGTACTGCAGTGCATCTCCTCCTCGTGGACTGCGCCAGATTTGCCAGTTCTTGATGTGAGATGTTACCCCACTCTTCCACCAAGACACCTGCAAGTTCCCAGACATTTCTGGGGGGAATGGCCCTAGCCCTCACCCTCCAATCAAACAGGTCCCAGACATGCTCAATGGGATTGAGATCCAGGCTCTTCGTTGGCCATGGCAGAACACTGTTCCTGTCTTGCAGGAAATAACGCACAGAATGAGCTGCATGGCTGGTGGCATTATCATGCCGTAGGGGGGAGGAGGATTTCTTCCCTGTAATGCACAGTGTTGAGATGACAACAAGCTCAGTCCGATGATGCTGTGACACATCGCCCCAGACCATGACGGACCCTCTACCTCCAAATCGATCCCGTTCCAGAGTACAGGCCTTGGTGTAACGCTCATTCCTTCAATGATAAACGCGAATCCGACCATCACCCCTGGTGAGAAAAAACTGCGATTCGTCAGAGAAGGGCACTTTTTGCCAGTCCTGTCTTGTCCAGCGACGGTGGGTTTGTGCCCATAGGCGACGTTGTTGCCGGTGATGTCTGGTGAGGACCTGCCTTACAACAGACCTACAAGCCCTCAGTCCAGCCTCTCTCAGCCTATTGCGGACAGTCTGAGCACTGATGGAGGGATTGTGTGTTCCTGTTGTAACTCGGGCAGTTGTTGTTGCCATCCTGTACCTGTCCCGCAGTGGTGATGTTCGAATGTACCGTTCCTGTACATGTGTTGTTACATGTGGTCTGCCACTGCGAGGACGATCAGCTGTCCGTCCTGTCCCCCCTGTAGCGCTGTCTTAGGCGTCTCACAGTACGGACATTTCAATTTATTGCCCTGGCCACATCTGCAGTCCTCATGCCTCCTTGCAGCATGCCTAAGGCACGTTCAGGCAGATGAGCAGGGACCCTGGGCATCTTTCTTTTGGTGTTTTTCAGAGTCAATAGAAAGGCCTCTTTAGTGTCCTAAGTTTTCATAACTGTGAGCTTAATTGCCTACTGTCTGTAAGCTGTTAGTGTCTTAATCACCATTCCACAGGTGCATGTTCATGGGAAACAGTTTTTAAACCCTTTGCAATGGAGATCTGTGAAGTTATTTGGATTTTTGCGAATTATCTTTGAAAGACAGGGTCCTGAAAAAGGGACGTTTCTTTTTTTGCTGCGTTTGTGTCCTCTAGTCTTGTAAAGAGCAGGTTTAATGGCTGCTCCCTTATCTATGGTGGTAAAACATTGGACGATCACTCTCCACCATGTGTGTTTGCACATTTAAACACTGGGGGGACTTTCTCTAATTCCATATCTGACTATTTTCAACAAGCACACAGTTGAAAACAAATACTGACAGTGGGTTTATTCAACATTATTAACTTAAAATCATAGTAATAGGTAACCTAGCAATGGTTGAATCACTATTGGGCAACATTTTGCCACTAGCTGCAAGTTGTTATATTTTAAGTCAAGTCTTTAAAGGGAATTGAAATATTTTGAATTCATTAGTAGCGTTGTGATGAAAATGTACCCTGAGATTATGCAAAATCATGTTAATTCCATCTCCGGATAAGCTGTTAGCAGGAGAGAGGTACATTTTTAGAGCTCGTCTGAAGACAGCACTGTGTACTGTACCAGTCATTCTGAGCAAGGAGTTCTAAACCTTCCAACTAAATTACAGAGTCCTTGAGTAGCTGGTGACAAGTAGAGCAAGGTCCTTTTCTCTCTCTAATAACTCCCAGATAGGGCTGAAGAGAGAATAAAGCATTACTATACAGGCACTTGATTTGGCTCTGATCGCTGTCTGATTCATCTTCATTGCTATACCTTTCTGTACCTTGGTTTAACTTCCTCAGTGTCGCTGAGAAGGGCAGGTGATTCAAGGTTTTTATCCGTTAGATGAGGTCCAATAAAAAAATTCAGCCAGGTTGCAAGTTCATGTAGCAAAATTGGTTATATTTTCAGACTTCATCCATTTTATTGACTTGAACTTTTCTGATGATGATATTGTGCATTTTGCTGTACAGTAAATGATAGACGAAAGCGTGTGGATTTCAATACATTTGCAGATGTGGAGATACCTCTGCTTTTAATGCTTGACTGTTCAATTATTTCCTAATGGGATTTTTGGACTAAATGCTAAATAGGCTTAAATTGCATTGCCTGCAGCAAAACACACTGCCCCCTCACCAGATCATTAATGTCTACCTTTCATGTTGAATACTGTTTGTGTCCACAGTCAGTTTATCTTGATTAGATCAGACTATATAACCCAGATATTAACAAACCTCTCCTCCAGAAACACCATTGTAAATCCTAATGAAATGGTGAAAAAAACACCCTCTGATGTTGATCCTGTTTTTGCAAAAGGGTCCATGTTGCAGCCGTGAATAAGCTCTTTAGTAAAAATCATAGCACAGAATTCTCTTTGATCCACCCCAAAGTGTCTTTGATGATGGGAACAAACACAAGGACTTTGTGAGGCTAATTGGGATGTTATTTTGTTTGCAAGGACACCATCTGAAACAGTCTCTATGTGTGTGTGTTGTGGTACTGTAGGGACCCACGGCCCCAGGTGTAGGCCCTGTGTGATTTAGATGATTCAGACTAGGACAAATAGAATTAGCCTGTTTTATGTGACGTCCTCCTCCCTACACCAGAGACACAGCTGGACGTGGGAGGGCATTAGGGATGTACTTTTAAACCCACGTATAGTTCCAATGTACCAATGTGCTTTGATTTAAAAGATACAATGTTATGCCAATTAATAACATTCCCTTTGAATGTGTTCATCTCTATCGAATTAGCATACATTCTCTCCAATGTACACTGTCTACAGTTATACAAATTATTTTCTAGGTAAAGTGTTTATGAGTGAGTTTTATTGTAGAGTTACAATATACATACTGACGTACATTCTTATTATACACTCTGACTATATTGATTCTGATGACTCTCAATATAAAGGCCTGATGGTATGATATTTGCATTTCCTTCCTCAGGTAAAGAATGTGTTGGACCAAGAGGGCTTCGGCCGACAGAAGCGAGGCTACAGAAGCATCGATGAAATTGACATCAAAATGACCGACCCCCTATTCAGCAAACAGTGGTATCTGGTGAGAGGTCATCATTTATCATTTCATGTCAGCCTCAATTTTGTTATTTTACCCACTGATCACTGATCACTGATCCCAGACATATTCACTGCTGCTCCTCCTATGGAGATTATATCTTTTCATTAGGCCAGTCAATATTGCCCATGCCATCTCATCTCCCCGTTCATGTCACCCACCTCCCCAATGTTTACCCTGAACTGACAAGTGTGCCTTTCCTGTCTTCCGGGGCCAATGTGCCTTCAATTATTCCACTTGTCAGATTAAACGCTCCCCAGTAGGTTCCCAGCAAAGTACCATATCCGTGACATTTACTTTTCCCCCTCCCTCTCATCCTCCACACCTCATCTCTTCCTCCCTTTTCCTTCGCCTTATCTTCCTCCATGTTGAGTAATTCTCTAATGACTCCTTGGCTGGGTGTCCTGCATCATGGCCTGTCTCCATATTGTTTGTGTGACTGATTAGATCAACACTGGCCAGGCTGATGGGACCCCCGGACTCGACCTCAATGTGGCTGAGGCTTGGGGACTGGGTTACACCGGGAGAGGCATCACCATAGCTATCATGGACGATGGTAGGTACCGTTATAGGCCTTAAAGTTGAAGTTGTATCACTATCTCTGTAGAGATCATCACTGTGAGTGTAGTTCTGGGCTGGAGTTAAATTCTTTACACCAGGGGTGTCAAACTCATTTTGCCCGAGGGCCACATTCGGTCTTCACCGAGTGCCAGATGGTTGAAAATGCAGTTATATTTCCTCACTCTCAAAATGTGCAATTAATAAAAGTCTTCTATCTATGTTTTTATGAATTTTTGATTAGCCCTCACTGTGGAGCTTTCTTTTCGGTGATTGCAAGCAAGCTGAACAGAGTGAAGAAAATGTATAATGGAGAGCAAATATAATTTCTACACAGTTTCGATTTGGTTTTAGTAATTAAATATAGATTGGCATTATTTTTTTATTTTGTCAATTCACCCGCGGGCCACATTGAAACGGCTCGTGGACCAGGGGCTGTATGTTTGATACCCCTGCTTTACACCCTGTAGCTCTTCAAGACCAGAGTTGGTAGCCACCGGTAACCATCGGTGGCTACTACATTGTGTGTTGATTAGAAATAGCTTGAAAGGTAATATTCATCCACTTGTTATTGTGGTTAATTATAGTTCATTGTGACAAGGTATCCACATGTGGTTAATTAACTAATTACAGTGCCTTGCAAAGGTATTCATCCCCCTTGTTGTTTTTCCTATTTTGTTGCATTTACAACCTGTAATTTAAATTGATTTTTATTTGGATTTAATGTAATGGACATACACAAAATAGTCGAAATTGGTAAAGTGAAATGAAAAAACGAACTTGTTTCAAAAAATTATTTATTAAAAAAAACGAAAAAGAGGTGCGTGCATATGTATTCACCTCCTTTGCTGTGAAGCTCCTAAATAAGATCTGGGGCAACCAATTACCTTCAGAAGTCACATAATGAGTTAAATAAAGTCCACCTGTGTGCAATCTAAGTGTCACATGATCTGTCACATGATCTCAGTATATATACACCTGTTCTGAAAGGCCCCAGAGTCTTCAACACCCCTTAACAAGGGGCACCACCAAGCAAGCGGTACCATGAAGACTAAGGAGCTCTCCAAACAGGTCAGGGACAAAGTTGTGGAGAAGTACAGATCAGGGTTGGGTTATAAAAAAATAACAGAACCTTTGAACATCCCACAGAGCACTATTACATCCATTATTCATTTTTTTTAAAGAATATGGCACCATAACAAACCTGCCAAGAGAGGGCCCCCCACCAAAACTCACGGACCAGGCAAGGAGGGTATTAATCATGGAGGCAACAAAGATACCAAAGATACCCCCGAAGGAGCTGCAAAGCGCCACAGCGGAGATCGGAGTATCTGTCCATAGGACCACTTTACGCCGTACACTCCAGAGAGCTAGGCTTTACAGAAAAGTGGCCATTAAAAAAGCCATTGCTTAAAGAAAAAAACAAACAAACACGTTTGGTGTTCGCCAAACGGCATGTGGGAGACTCCCCAAACATATGGAAGAAAGTACTCTGTTCAGATGAGACTAAAATGAAGCTTTTTGGCCATCAAGGAAAACGCTATTTCTGGTGCATCATCCCCCATCATGCTGTGGGGATGTTTTTCATTGGCAAGGACTGGGAAACTGGTCAGAATTGAAGGAATGATGAATGTAGCTAAATACAGGGAAATTATTGAGGGGAAACCTGTTTCAGTCCTCCAGAGATTTGAGACTGGGATGGAGGTTCACCTTCCAGCAGAACAATGACCCTAAGCATACTGCTAAAGCAACATACGAATGGTTTAAGGGGAAACATTTAAATGTCTTGGAATGGCCTAGTCAAGCCCCGACCTCAATCCAATTTTAGAATCTGTGGTATGACTTAAAGATTGCTGTACCCCAGTGGAACCCATCCAACTTGAAGGAGCTGGAGCAGTTTTTCCTTGAAGAATGGGCAAAAATCCCAGTGGATAGATGTTCCAAGCTTATAGAGACATACTCCAAGAGACTTGCAGCTGTAATTGCTGCAAAAGGTGTCTCTACAAAGTATTGACTTTGGGGGCCGAATAGTTATGCACGCTCAAGTTTTCAGTTTTTTTTCTTATTTCTTGTTTTCTTGTTCAAAGTGATAGTCATGTTGTATACATCAAATGACACAAACTCCCCAAAAAATCTATTTTAATTCCAGGTTGTAAGGCAACAAAACAGAAAAATGCGAAGGGTGTGAATACTTTCGCAAGCCACTGTAACTTTTAAGTAAATGACATGTACAGCATACATGTACAGACCAGCTCCCAATTAAAATGTAAGAAGCACAACGTAAAATCAAAGTCACCATTTCCTGTTTCAGATTTTCTTATAAAAGTCCAAATCTCCCCTCAAGACCTGTATTCTTTTGAAGAAAAAATTGTAGCATTACCTCGTAAATTTCTGTTGAAATTGTTACAGGGATCGATTATCTCCACCCAGATCTTGCATCAAACTACGTAAGTACTTGATCATTTCACAATATTCTCCAATAATTCCCTGTATTGCTGTTCTGAAATAAAATCACGCCTTGAAGTGCCGGTTTTGGCTGGTCTGTTGTTGAGTGCCAGTGGCGGTGCCAGTGGCAGGTGTATTCCAAGTTTCCTTCATGGTTGGCAAGTCTCCTTGTGTCCTTTGAGGACAGGGAAATGGGCAGCCAGCCAACCAAGCTGTTTAATGTTAATGCGCCAGCACTGTGACAGGCGGGATGGCAGGCCGATCTGTCACTAGCACAGATAATGCCAGGGTAGCTAGCGCCGCATAATGTGAGGCTCCAACTCCAGAATACTGATAATAACACCTCAAAGGACTGTCAGTGTCGCTGGCCAGAAAGAGGGAATAGAGGAAGGAGTAAAAGTAAGGAACTACGTCTTTGAAGAGTATCTTAAATAACTCTCACCACGCTCGCCTCCCCCTAAAAACGTCACTTGTCTTTTCCTAGTAGTACTGACTTTGCTTATAAATACCTTGAGGGAAAATATAATTGATACGATTGTGATATGTTGGTGTCTCTCCCAACTATTTTAAGATGAAAGCACTAATTGTAAGTAACAATGGATAAGAGCATCTGCTAAATTACTAAAATGTAAATGTAAAAATGGAACTCACATTACAAAACATCTCCGGACTATGTACTCAATAAACTCAGTGTGTAGTGTTAAATGGCTAATTTCTGAAATCCTGAAATGGCTGTTTTGCTTTGACTGATAGTGAGAGCTGTGAATATTATCGTGTCAGATCTGAGCCAATGACAGAGGCTTTATAGCAGCCCATTGCTGATACAGGGAAACAGTCTTTTGTAAAACAGCACCATCCATTAATGTGTTATATTATAGAACTACAGTAATGAACAACACTGAAAGGCTTTGCTGCATAAGTGTAGTTGGACACACACACACACGCACATACACACATAGCCTTTCCTCCACACCATTTTCTCTTTCTTTTCATATTGGAAAGATTTAGAGCTTCAGAGATGAGAAGGTGAGAGATGAGACGGCAAGAGAGCGAGGGAGGGAGAGAGAGGGAGGGAGGGAGAGGAAGGGAGAGAGATGAAGACATGTAAACAATTTTCTTTCACTCTGAGGATATTGGAAAAGCTTCAAACTATCATAGACTTTGTGGTTCATGCATGATTCCTGTGTGTGTGTTTATTTCTTGCCTGTGAACGGGGATGAGTCTAAGCCCAAAAATAGCCGTGAGCGTGGCAGTCGGGTTGATGCAGGAAGAACATGCTCTACTGGTCTGATGGATCTTGATGTGTAAGGATCTAAAACTAACTTAGTGCTACACACTTCCTATGTGTGTGTGTGTGGTGTATTTGTGTGATGTATATGCGTGTGTGTATGTGTTTGTATAGAGCACTGTTTCCTGATCTTTTCATGCTGATCCTCTACAGAAATAATTCCCCCAACTATCAGTAAAACTATAACGCATTGAATATGCCATTCATCATTCAATTGAGATTGAAATACATTTGTGTGTGTGTCTGAGTGGGTGAGAGTGTATGTGTAAGAGGCTGATAAACTAATTTAGTGCATCTTCACTCTCTTCCAGGGCCGAAGTTGTTTTTGATATAATTTCTACCTATTTCCTCGAAGCCTACGAACACTGCAATCAGCCAGTATTGATTGGTCTTCATTAGTATGCGCAAGAGCGCACATTTATGTGTGTGTTTGTGTGTGTGTGTGTGTAGGGTTGCCACATTCTATAAAACCTTGTATGAAATTGTTTCCTTGTAGTAAATTATTTTTCTTAATTTCCCTATTATCTTTGTGACGAAGAATTGTTAAAGACCCAGTGCAGTCAAAAATGTGATTTTTCTGTGTTTTATATATATTTCCACACTATGAGGTTGGAATAATACTGTAAAATGTTGAAAATTATGATAATGCTCTTTTAGTTTAAAAGATGTTTGAAAATACAGAAATTTCAACCTGTTTTGGTGGGATGGAGTTTTGGCCTGCCTGGTGAATTTGTTAAAACCTCTTTGGGCTAGGGGGCAGTATTTTGACGTCCGGATGAAACGTGTGCCCAAAGTAAACTGCCTGTTACTCAGGACCAGGAACTAGGATATGCATGTAGATTTGAATAGCAAACACTCTAAAGTTTCTAAAACTGTTAACATAATGTCTGTGAGTATAACAGAACTGATATGGCAGGCGAAACCCCGAGGACAAACCATCCCCCAAAAATAATAATTCAGCCTACCACTATTTCCAATGGCTGTCATGTTAATTATGAGGCAAAAACCTCCTTGTCACGATCGTCTTGATGAGAAAGAGTGGACCAAGGCGCAGCGTGATATAAATACATCCTCTTTTTATTATACGAAGAAGATGAACACGAAACGAAACACTTTACAAACTAACAAAACAACAAATGACCGTGAAGCTACAAAACGAAAGTGCACACACAAGCTACTAACGTTTAGACATAGACAATTACCCACAAACACCTAAAGCCTATGGCTGCCTTAAATATGGCTCCCAATCAGAGACAACAATAAACAGCTGTCTCTGATTGAGAACCAAACCAGGCAACCATAGACTTTCCTAAACACCTACACTGAACACAACCCCATACATATTACAAAACCCCCTAAACAATACACACACCCTAAACTATACAAGTATTATACACCATTTTAAAGATAAACTTCTTGTAAATCAAACCACAGTGTCCGATTTCAAAAAGGCTTTACGGCGAAAGCACACCATGCAATTATGTTAGGTCAGCGCCTAGTCACAAAAAACCATACAGCCATTGTCCAGCCAAGGAGAGGGCTCACCAAAGTCAGAAATAGTGATTAAATTAATCACTAACCTTTGATTTTCATCAGATGGCACTCACAGGACTTCATGTTACAAAATAAATGTGTGTTTTGTTCGATAAAGTTAATCTTCATGTCCAAAAACCTCAGTTGAAATTTGAGCGTTATGTACAGTAATCATTGTCTCAAACAAACATCCGGTGAAAGTGCAGAGAGCCACATCAAATTACAGAAATACTCATCATAAACATTGATCTAAGATGCAAGTGTTATGCATACGATTAAAGATAAACTTCTCCTTAATGCAACCGCTGTGTCAGATTTCAAAAAGGCTTTACGGCAAAACCATACCATGCGATTATGTTAGGTCAGCGCCTAGCCACAGAAAACCATACAGCCATTTTCCAACCAAGCAGAGGTGTCACAAAAGTCAGAAAAAGCGTTCAAATTAATCACTTACCTTTGATGATCTTCATCTGGTGGCACTCCCAGTTCTCCATGTTAGACAATAAATGTTTGTTTTGTTCGATAATGTCCCTTTTTATTTCCAAAAACTTCAGTTTTGTTGGTGCGTTTAGATCAGTAATCTAAACGCAGATCAGTAATATGAAGACAATTTCCAACACGAGTGCACACACACACACACACACACACACACACACACGCACACACACACACACGCACGCACACACACGCACGCACACACACGCACGCACGCACGCACGCACGCACGCACGCACGCACGCGCGCACACGCACACGCGCACACACACACACACGAATGGTCACAGTAATGCATGGTCACTGCAAGGAACAGCGGCTGAGACACTGACAAACCAATTACTCCCGCCATTTAATTCCACGTGTCCAAAAGTAATAGGAGTGGAAATAACAGCGGAAAAGCAGTAGAAAACCGATGTATTACATGCACACATCTGTCGGAGAGTCATCAACCCAGACTGCATAATCAGCAAATGCCTGCTCTGCAGAAGAATCACACACACCTACACACTCACGAAGGCATGCACACACCCACACACGCAAATCTATAAATCCACCAACCATTACAGGAATCTCTATCTGTTCTTTACTCGAAAACTATTTGTATCTTTACACCTCTCCCTCTTTTTCTATCGCACCTGCTTCTCTTTGAGATTGCTATTTTGAAACAATCTTCAAATAATGTATCCTTCAAACTCTCTTGTTGTCTGAAAGCCACTCTTTCTTTCATGTTCCTCATCCTCTTTTACCACTCTTCTAACCCAAAAATGTTCAAACAGCCACCTTCAACAAGTCTCTTGTCACTGTCTTTCCCCTTTTTCTCTCTCTCAGACAGTCTGTTTTTCTCTTCCTCGCTCTCTTTATAACTCTCCACTCCTCGCTCTCATCTTCCTTTCTCCTTTAGCTCAGTCCCAATCAAAACCCTGTATTTTCTAATTCCCCCTCATTTCTCGATTTGTAGCTTGTTGTCTGTCTGGGTGGCGTTCGTGACTCAGGGAGTTTTTACAGAGTTGTGTCCTCGGTCACCAGAGAAACAATGGAGATGGCGGTGAGAGTGTGGCGGTGGTCATTAGGAGTATAGAGCTGAACCTATCAGATCATTCACCGGGCCAGCGGCCTGCTCAGACCTTAGTGAAATACCGGCTGACATTTACCAGGGAGGATATAGGAATGACTTGGACAAAGAGATGCCAAACACCACAGTTTACTGCTCTGCTGTATCTGCTGTATCAGTAATTACAGATGTGTGGAGCAGGTAAGAAGGTGAAGAGAATGACTTCCAGCACTGTGCCTGTAGTATGAGTAAGATTGTTTGGAGGGGTTGATACCTCTGTATACAGAGAGGGTTGAGGCTGAGGCTTGATGATAGGGCAAGAAGGTACTGGTATTAGGCGCTCTTGTTATGTACTGGTGTTAGGTACTGGTTTTAAGGTACTGGTGTTAGGGCAAACATGCTATGGTTTGGGCTGATCCTTTGTTCACACTTAATATCACACTACTGTAAGCTGCAAAACATGTGAAAGGATTCAAACAGGATTTAATGTTCAAAAATGTAGATTGGGATGGACAAGTCTCCAAGCTCAACTTTGGAGACTAAGAGATATGTCAGCAGTGCTTACATCCCTTGCCGTATTGAAATATTAGGCTACCACATCCTCAAATGACCTATGTACTAGAAATGTTCTCATGCATCTCTCAGAGTACCACTTATTATATTCTCATTGTGAACAAAAAAAGTACAAGAATCCAAAGGAGCTGTATAGTCAGAAGCTTCTGAATATGGAGTGTCATTGTCAAAGTTCCCTGAGGTCTCATATACTGTAGAGTACATTTGTAAAGTATTCAGACCCCTTGACTTTTTCCACATTTTCTTATGTTACAGCCTTATTCTAAAATGGATTAAATAAAACCTCTTGGGTAGGGGGCAGTATTTTCACCTCCGGATGAAAAGTGTGCCCAAATTAAACTGCCTGCTACTCAGGCCCATAAGCTAGGATATGCATATAATTAGTATATTTGGATAGAAAACACTCTAAAGTTTCCAAAAATGTTAAAATAATGTCTGTGAGTATAACAGAACTGATATGGCAGGTGAAAACTCGAGGAAAATCCAACCAGGAAGTACTATTATTTTGAAAGGCTGTTTTTCCATTGAAAGCCTATCCACCATACAAAGACTTAGGACCAAGTTCACAATCTCTATGGCTTCCTCTACACGTGGCCAGTCTTTAGGCAATGTTTCAGGCTTATACTGTGAAAAAATGAGGGAGATACACCACTTTCAATGAGAGGCCAGTGGAAATTTCCAGACATGAGCCAAGCGCGTAATCGGTGTGTGTGTGTGTGTGTGTGTGTGTGTGTGTGTGTGTGTGTGTGTGTGTGTGTGTGTGTGTGTGTGTGTGTGTGTGTGTGTGTGTGTGTGTGTGTGTGTGTGCACTCATGTTGGAAATTGTCTTCATATTAATCTGGTCCACGTGACATACAGTATTTCCATCAGACTGAAAGGTTTTCATTATAGCATGTTTGGCATGAGGGAATTCCAAACAATTATTTCTTGAAGCAATCAACTTAAGGTCCCACACAGTCATCCTATTTCCCAAGTAAAATTAGCCTTTGCATGACCAAAATATCACCAATAATCTTTTTACGCTATTAAAATGCTCAGAAATGACGAAGTGTCAGCTTTTCTCTCATCTCTAACTGTCAGGAATCTTGAAAAAAACAGGCTGAGTGAGCAGGGAGCTTAGGGATGGAAGAACAAAAACCATGTAGTGACTATCAGGTGTGTTACAGAAAATATACCGTTCACAACTCAAAGCAGCCACAGTTGCAATATCTAAATGTTGGCTACCATATATGGAAAACAGAAAGGAAAATGCTGCTCACTGCTGCTCATGCTCCCAATGGATGCCTGATGAAGACCTAAGGGTCAAAACGTTGTTAGAAATAAAATCACCTGGGAGCATGAGCAGCAGTGAGCAGCGTCTTCCGATCTATTCTCCATGAGTTTGCCTACAACAGCACCTGCCGAAAGTACCTGGATGTGTGTATGTTCTTCAGCTTTTGGCTACCATATATGGCAATGGCTATTTGCGTATAGGCCTACTGCAACTCTGAGTATGGACCTGTGTAGAGTACGGACCTGAGTCGTGCCTTTCAATGCAATAGAATCCTACTCCAATGCGCTCTGCCTACAATGACATCTCTTGCACAGGTCGTTTTGCATACTAAGTCTTGCATAGTTAGTTTCGTTTTGGTATGTTACATCAACGTGCCTAATATTGCATTGATTCGAGCACAATTCCCACAGTAGAGCAAAATGTTGATAGTCTTAACTAAAAAAACTAGAAATCTGAGTGTTGTTCAATCTCATGTTTCTCTGCTGATATTTACTGATATTTCTTCTGTGCGGAGATGGGCATCTGCGCATGCGCACAGCTTAGAGGGAACATAGATGCAGAGAGGCAGCTACAACAAAAACATCAGTTCAGTCATTAGTAAAGCAGACACATCACAGCAGTCTAGGTTGGGTCTGGACAAGACAAGACTAGATTTGAGAAGGTCATTGCACCTTTAAGGGATGGTCTGTACTTTTGTGTTAACGCTACTCGTTTCCCCCTCAATCTTCCTCCTGTTGTGTCTTGTACTCTTCCGGATTTGAATGGTTTGTGTCCTGTCCTTTCAGAATGCAGAGGCCAGCTTTGACTTCAGCAGCAATGACCCATACCCATATCCCCGCTACACGGATGACTGGTTTAACAGGTAAAGCCAGCCCGTGTCCCTCCAAGGTCATCTGCCCCAAAGAAGTCATCAGCAGTATTGTATTTCTGGTGCCTGTTCAACAGTGCATGCCTAGCTGTCACCCAGGTTGTGACATTAGACATCTCAGTGTTGCCGCTGCTGAGTGCAGCACAGGACTAGTTGGCTAATTAGCTGGTTGTTTATAAATAGCAGACTGTCTGTGGCAAAGCATGCTGGGAGTGCAGAGAAGGCTCCCTTCAATTACCCTGTGGGAAGCCCACACAGGAATACTCTCTCTCTTTCTCACACACACGCACGCACGCACGCACGCACGCACGCACGCACGCACACACGCACACACACACACACACACACACACACACACACACACACACACACACACACACACACACACACACACACACACACACACACACACACACGTAGACACATTGTCAGATAGTTATTGTAATGCAAAATAGTGCCGGTCTCATGGTAATTAACCGTTAATTATTAATATAAATATATTTAGCATCTCCAGGCTTCCACACATACAAGCTGCATACAAGCCGCTGATGCACGCCTTTGGAACATCTACAGTTAAAAAGTCTAATAAATCAATTGAATATACACCATCACAATGAATCCATTATTTATTTTAGTCAGGTCTAAAGAAACATTATGATATGAAGAAAATGTATTTCAGAAGAACAGAATATTAGTTGGCTTATATGTTAAGTTATCTGGCCATGCCATAGGCTGTAGATTTGTTGATTTAGCTGACAAGATAAGTCCTGTGACATTATTTAATATTATTTGATTTTATAGGAAGAAGAATATAATTGAACAATAGGTGATCAAAGACATGATACATTGACGAGTAACCAATTCCCACTATGGTTTCCAACTTTATCCCCATTCCCCAATCTACCTGTGTGTTTCTGTGTGTAGTCATGGAACAAGGTGTGCTGGTGAGGTGTCTGCAGCAGCCAACAACAACATCTGCGGAGTGGGAGTGGCCTACCACTCTAAGGTGGCAGGTATGTAGACTGCTCTAATACTGTGGTAAATAACAGCTATTAAAAGTAATAGTGATCACAGTCATGTCAGAAAATGTATAAAAGTGGCAGTGAGAATAACAGTACTAGTAGTGCTATGGCAGTGATAATAACAATACTAACGGCAGCTATACTCAATAATAATTATATTATTGTTCATCTGACTCCTCTCATCATTACCTAAAATTGTGAATTGCATCCTATATTTATAAAGTATGCCGCACATAATAATAATGGACACAGAAATGTTCCTCAGAGAATAACATCGATCTACATGCTGACTCGGTGAGAGAGTTTATAAGGAAGTGCATTGAAAATGTTGTACACACTGTGAATATTAAAACCTACCCTAACCAAAAACTATGGATGGATTGCGGCATTCGCACAAAAGTAAAAGCACGAACCACCGCATTTAACCATGGAAAGAGGACTGGGAATATGGCCGAATATAAACCGTGTAGTTAATCCCTCCGCAAGGCAATCAAACAAGAGAAATGTCGGTATAGGGACAAAGTGGAGTCGCAATTCAACGGCTCAGTCACAAGACGTATGTGGCAGGGTCTACAGGCAATTACGGACTACAAAAGAAAACCAGCTACGTCACGGACACCGACGTATTGCTTCCAGACAAACTACACACCTTCTTTGCCCCCTTTCAGGATAATACAGTGCCACCGACGCGGACCGCTAACAAGGCCCCCCCTCTCCTTCTCTGTGGCTGACGCGAGTAAGACATTTAAACGTGTTAACCCTCGCAAGGCTGCTGGCCCAGACGGCACCCCTAGCCGTGTCCTCAGAGCATGCGCAGACTAGCTGGCTGGTGTGTTTACGGACATATTCAATCGCTCCGTATCTCAGTTTGCTGTCCCTGCTTCAGGATGGCCACCATTGTTCCTCTACCTAAGAAGACAAGGATAACTGAACTAAATGACTATCGCCCCGTAGCACTCACTTCTGTCATCATGAAGTGCTTTAAGAGACTAGTCAAGGATCATATCACCTCAACCTTACCTGCCACCCTAGACCCACTTCAGTTTCTATACCGTCCCGACAGGTCCACAGGCGATGCAATCTCCATCACACTGCACAATGCCCTATCCCATCTGGACAAGAGGAATACCTATGTAAGAATGCTGTTCATTGACTAGAGCTCAGCATTCAACACCAAGTGCCATCCAAGGTCATCATTAATCTGGAGGCCCTAGGTCTCAACCCCGCCCTGTGCAATTGGGTCCTGGACTTTCCGACGGGCCGCCCCCCAGGTAGTGAAGGTAGGAAACAACATCTCCGCTTCGCTGACCCTCAACACTGGGGCCCCACAAGGGTGCATGCTCAGCCCCTCCTGTACTCCCTGTTCACCCATGACTGTGTGGTCATGCACGCCTGCAACTCAATCATCAAGTTTGCAGACGACACAACAGTAGTGGGCTTGATTACAAACAATGACGAGACAGCCTACAGGGAGGAGGTGAGGGCACTCAGATGGTGGTGTCAGGAAAATAACCTCTCACTCAACAAAACAAAGGAGATCATCGTGGACTTCAGGTAACAGCAGAGTAGTGAAGGTGGAAAGTTTTAAGTTCCTCAGCGTACACTTCCCAGACAAACTGAAATGGTCCACCCACACAGACAGTGTGGTGAAGAAGGCACAACAGATAGTGCGGTCTGTACAGGTGCATCAAAGCTGGGACCGAGAGACTGAAAAACAGCTTCTATCTCAAGGCCATCAGACTGTTAAACAGCAATACATTTGGCTTGTCACCTAAAACCCTGACAAACTATTACAGGTGCACAGTTGAGAGCATTCTGTCAGGCTGTATCACCGCCTGGTACGGCAACTGCACCGCCCTCAACCGCAAGGCTCTCCAGAGGGTGGTACAGTTTGCGCAACGCTTCACTGGGGGCACACTACCTTGCCTCCAGGACACCTACAGCACCCAATGCCACAGGAAGGCTTAAAAGATTATCAAGGACAACAACCACCTGAGTCATTGCCTGTTCACTCCGCTACCATCCAGAAGGCAAGGTCTGTACAGGTGCATCAAAGCTGGGACCGAGAGACTGAAAAACAGCTTCTATCTCTAGGCCATCAGACTGCTAAACAGCAATCACTAACTCAGAAAGGCTGCTGCCTACATAGAGACTCAATAGTCACTTTAAACAATGCCACTTTAATAATGTTTAAATATCTTACATTACTTATCTCATATGTATATGATGTATCTTATACCATGTATTGCACCTTGCCTATTCCGCTCGGCCACTGCTCATCCATATATTTACATGTACATATTCTTATTCCATCCCTTTAGATTTGTGTGTATTAGGTAGTTGTTGAGGAATTGTTAAATGACTTGTTATATATTACTGCACTGTCGGAACTAGAAGCACAAGCATTTCGCTACACTCGCCTTTAAAACTTCTCTAGGATAGGGGGCAGCATTCAGAATTTTGGATGAAAGCGTGCCCAAATTAAACTGCTTGCTACTCATGCCCATAAACTAAGATATGCATAGTTATTAGTAGATTCGTATAGAAAACACTCTGAAGTGTCTAACACTGTTTTGAATCATGTCTGTGACTATAACAGAACTTATTTGGCAGGCGAAACCCCAAGGACAAACCATTCCGATTTTTTTTTTTAGGTCACTCTATTTTCAATCAGGTTTCATTGGGAATCCAGATTTCTAAGGGACCTCCTTGCAGTTCCTATCGCTTCCACTGGATGTCATCAGTCTTTAGAAATTGGTTGATGTTTTTCCTTTGAGAAATGAAGAAGTAAAACTTTCCAAAATGAGGCTCGAGGGAAGTTTACTCTTTGTTAGAGGCGCGTTACACAGAGGCTCGCTACATGTTGTTTTCCTCCGGTATTGAACACTGATCATCCCGTCTTCAATTTTATTGAATATTTACGTTAAAAAATACATAAAGGTGTATTTCAAAAGTAGTTTGAAATGTTTGGACAAAGCTTACAGGTAACTTTTGAGATATTTTGTAGTCACGTTGCGCAAGTTGGAACTGGTGTTTTTCTGGATCAAACGCGCCAAATAAATTGACATTTTGGATATAAATCGACGCAATTAATCGAACAAAAGGACCATTTATGATGTTTATGGGACATATTGGAGTGCCAACAGAAGAAGCTCGTCAAAGGTAAGGCATGAAATATATCTTTATTTCTGCGTTTTGTGTCGCGCCTGGAGGGTTGAAATATGATGGTCTGTGTTTGTTTGCTTGGGCGCTATGCTCAGATAATAGCATCGTTTGCTTTCGCCGTAAAGCATTTCTGAAATCTGACACGTTGGCTGGATTCACAACAAGTGTAGCTTTAATTTGGTATATTGAATGTGTGATATCATCAAAGTTAAATTTTTATAGTAATTTATATGATTTTGGCGCTCTGCATTTTCACTGGAAGTTGGCCAGTTGGGACGCTAGCATCCCACATATCCCAGAGAGGTTTCAACATCTGCTAACCATGTGCACGTGACCAATAACATTTGATTTGATTCTACACAGACAATCCCCAGTATTGATCAGCTTGTGAACTCACAGACAAATTATATCTTTGGTTTTATACAATACTGTAAATGTGAGAACGCAGTTGCAGAAGCAAAATTACAACACTCGATATAGACAATTCCATTCATCCATTTATCATTGAATTCTCCCTTTGATTTGGCTCTGGAAGCAGCTATGTCACACTTTGTTTTGGGTGGAATTCAAATGTCCAATGGAGAGACTCCTTCATCAGTATGTTGTTAATAACCTCGAACTCATCAGTTTCCATAGAGGTTGAAAGGAGTTATGGAAGCACCATAATGAAGGATTCGCTGTTACAATGAATTGGTTTAGAGATTTCATTATGTTTACATAACTTTTTCTCCAAATAGGTGCATCAACGGGGGCTGAATATATTTCATATATACAGTTTGTATAAAGACTGGCCTAACATAAAGGGATGCAGGTTAAACTGTAGCACCAACACAAATTACCTAATTGCTAACTGGTATATTGTGTTATAAAGTACTTTCTCCAGTTTTTAAAGCAATAGTCAAGCCATACAAAATATATTTGGTCAACAGTGGCTTAGCATTTTAATAATGTGTAACCAATGGCTTGACTGATTCATACGATAGACAATGTGTATCTTACACTACATGTCTCTCCCCACCCATCCTCTCCTCCTCCCCCAGGTATCCGTATGCTGGACCAACCCTTCATGACGGACATCATCGAGGCATCATCCATCAGCCATATGCCCCAGGTCATTGACATCTACAGTGCTAGTTGGGGTCCCACCGATGACGGCAAGACAGTAGACGGACCCAGAGAGCTCACTTTACAAGCCATGGCTGATGGAGTCAACAAGGTGCACACACACACACACACACACACACACACACACACACACACACACACACACACACACACACACACACACACACACACACACACACACACACACACACACACACACACACACACACACACACACACACACACACACACACACACACACACACACACACACACACACACAAACACACACTGGGCTGACTGGAAATAGCAGGCTTATAGAGTACCTGTGCTTGTCTTACTGGGGTAACTGTGTTCTTTGAAGAGGCATACATTATATTAGACTCAAGACACAGAATAGGAAAAAGAACAGCCTTGCTGTTACACACTTTCACAGACAGACACACACAGTTAGTTAGCATAGTGCCAGTGGCAATTAGCTGCTTGATGATTCACAATACCATGCAGTGGGGTGGTCTGATCTGCTCTGACCCTATCTCATCCAATCTTGTTGAGAAGGTGCAAAATGTGCTCTAAGCATGGCTAAGATAAACACAACTAATCAAGCAGTATTCCACTATGCCTCTCTCATGCTAATGATCACATATGTAAACCATTACGTAGGCTAGACACGATGCACGTTGTACAACAACAAAAATAGTACTTTCTTTTCCACCGACCTAAGATGAGAATAATTCAATTTGATTATTTTCCATTAAACAGCCATGCATGTTTTTTGTTATTCTCTTTAACAGCTGGGGAACACTTGTCACCCCTGCCCTGGTACAATCACTTCACTCTAAACAAGATACTTAGTTTGCATCTTGAGCGAGGTGGCTTCATTTTGCAAATTGACATGGATAATGGAAATAAATCATATGGAATATTCTGGAAGCGGTGCTAGATACATAAGAGTGCTTCATTTTGGGAGCGCTGGAGACAATAGCCGTGCACATATGTAATCTCACTGCATTTCAAACGGCACTTTGCAATTTAGATGGAGAGGCAGGAATAGATGTGGTGAGAGGGACACTTACGCAAATCAGGTTTACCTAGATCAGGGGTTACCAACATAAGGGACCTTCCTTGATTTGAGGGAGAACATATATACAGTTGTAGCCAAATATGTTGGCCGCAACTGAATTATTCTTAAATAATTAAATAAACCCAGTCACTACAAAGCTGCAGCCATCCTTTCTAACTCAGTTGACGGAGAGGAAGGAAAGCGCTCAGGGATTTCACCATATCACCGTCACTTGTATCTTTGTAGTGACCAGGTGTATTGATACTATCCAAAGTGTGATGACTAACTTCACCATTCTCAAAGGGATATTCAATGTCTGCTTTTTTATTTTTACCCATCTACCAATAGGTGCCTTTCTTTGCGAGGCATTGTAAAACCTCCCTGGTCTTTGTGGTTGAATCTGTTTGAAATTCACTGCTCGACTTCAATGCACATTTCACATGTTTTTTTGTAATTGAAGTAATTCAATGGTATGGGGGTTTTAAGGTAAGTGGTACGCTGTCCAGCTAAAATGTGGAGCGTGCGGAAATTCGTCAGTTATTCTGTGCTCTGGCACACTCAGACGAGAGTGCTCGGAAATCAGAGTAGATACCCAGAGCGACTTTACCAGCTATGTCTGACAGTTGTTGCAGTGACATCATAAACATTCTATTGAAATAGGTACTTGCATAGTGGAGTCTTTTGGTTAGGCATGTAGCTGACTAGCTGAACAATGCACCATAATCCCAACTCATAAAGTTACTACCCTACATGAATCTGCAGGTAACTAACCAACCAGGTTCAATGTTAGCTGGCTAACATTAGGCTACAACTAGCAATGCGAATTGAGGTACGAATAAGGTACGAATAATATTGAGGTACGAATAATATTACTACATAGATCATACCCGTAACGTTAGACAGCTAGCCAGACAGCTAATGTTAGCTAGCTAACAGTACTTTAACTTGAAATGAAAATGACTGACAAAATTAGAAATGTGTAATATCTGAAAATGTAGCTAGCTAGACTCTCTTACCCATATACATGGATGAATGCATCTCCCTCTCTGTCACGGATGTCATGGTTGCCCTTAGTTTGAAGATGTAATCCGGAGACAGGTTTTTATACAACAGCCTTCTGTGTGTTCTCTTTTCCACTCTGTCTGCATATTTGCAAAAAAATGCCAGATTTTTCTCCACCTCCTTAGCTATCATACTCTTGTTCAACTCATTTAAAAACACAGTCCACCAAAAAGTGGAGAGCAACACTTATGCAGTTGTACTCCGTGATGTCTTTTAAAGAAAGCTGCGTTAGAAAGGATTACCTACACATACTGAACAGCTCATATTATAGACAGAAGCTGGCTACATGGCAGACAAATCCAAACTCATCTCTCGGCATGTCCAGCCCACTCATTATCTCAGACAATCATGGCTAGCGGGAAGGTTCCTGACTTTTTCTGTGGCTAAACCAACTAAACCCCTAATTTAACAATTGTATTCATATTTACAGATGGCATACACGTGTGTCATTAAGGCACATGAAAGTTCACATGTTCCATAAGGCATTTCTGCCAAAAAATGCATTTTGATAAATGCCGCTGCTGTGAAGTAGTGACTCGCGACATACACCTAGTTTCTTGAACCGGGTCACATTTATATGTGCAGGGATACTGGAGTGATGGAGTTAGATACTGTGCAACGGGATATAAGATAAACAGAGTGCGGTAGCAGCAGCTTGCATGTGAGTGGGTGGGCAGGTGTGTAGAGTCAGTATAAATGTATACGCATATTATGTGTAATTGAGCAAATGATGAGTATTGTGTGTGTGTTGGAGTGACAGCGTGTGTGATTGTGTAGGGCCCTGTGAGTATGCATAGAGACAGTGCAAATATATATTTTTTAAAGGTCAAGAAAGATACAAGGTAAACAGTCCGTGTAGCTATTTTGTTATCTATTTATCTGTCTTATTGCTTGGGGATAGAAGCTGTTCAAGAACCTGTTGGTGTCAGACTTGATGCACCGGTACCTCTTGCCGTGGGTGGTTGGGGTCTTTGACGATTTTCCAGGCCTTCTTTTCACATAGCCTGATATAGAGGTCCTGGATGGCAGGGGGCTCGGCCCAGTGATGTACTGGGCTGTCCTCACAACACTCTGTAGTGCCATGTGATCAAGGGCGGTACTATTGCCATACCAAGCAGTGATGCAGCCAGTCAATATGCTCTCAGTGGTACAGCTGTAGATCCTTTTCAGGATTTGTGTTTTTGAACCATTTTAATTCTTTAGTGATTTGGAACCGAGGAACTTGAAGCTGTCTACCTGCTCCACTGCCGCCCCGTCGATGTGGATGGGGGTGTGCTCGCCACCCCCCCCCCCCCCCCATTTCCTGTAGTCCCTTATCAGCTCCGTGGTCTTGCTGACGTTGAGGGAAATGTTGTTACTCCAGCACCACACTGCCAGGTCACTGACTTCATCTCTGTAGGTTGGCTCATCGTCGCCAGTGATCAGTCCTACCGCTGTCGTGTTATCAGCGAACTTGATAATGGAGTTGAGGGTCAGCGTGGTGGAGGTGATGTTGCCTACCCTCCCCACCTGTTGTCGGCCCGTCAGAAAGTCCAGGATCTAGTTGCAGAAAGAGGTGTTCAGACCCAGAGTCCTAAGCTTGGTGACGAGCTTGTAGGGGACAATGGTGTTGAACGCTGAGCTGTAGTCAATGAACAGCATTCTCACATAGGTATTCCCCTTATCTATGGGCGTGGGTGCAGTGTTGAGAGCAATTGAGATTGCGTCATCTATGGATCTCCCTGGGGCGGTATGCAAATTGGAGTGGGTCTAGGGTGTCTGGGATGGTGGAGTTAATGTGTGCCATAACCAGCCTCTCAAAGCACTTCATGATTACAGAAGTGAGTGGTACAGGGCGGTAGTCATTGTGGAATGAAGCCTTACAGTTCTTGGGGACAGGAATGATGGTAAACATCTTTAAACATGTAGAGATTACAGACTGGGACATGGAGAGGTTGAAAATTACCATGAAAATGCCTATCAGCTGTTCTGCGCATGCTCTGAGAATGTGCCCTGGAATACCGTCGGCCCCGCGGCCTTGCGGCCATCGATGACAATGTGGAAGACGTAAATGCTGTTTTACACAGGGTCAATGAAAATCTGTGTTTCCAAAGCTCTGTCCCTACTCTCAAAAAGGAATTTCTCAGTTTTACACTCAAACTTTGTAATTAAAGAGGCCAGGTTCCACTCATTCATGAAACCATGAAAAACCTTACAGTTTGCATTTGGCTTTGGGGCAGGTAGCGTCCTCCTGGCATCCGCCAAACCCAGATTCATCCGTCGGACTGCCAGATGGTGAAGTGTGATTCATCACTCCAGAGATCGCGTTCCCACTTCTCCAGAGTCCAATGGCGGCGAGCTTAAGACCACTCCAGTCGACGCTTGACATTGCGCATGGTGATCTTAAACTTGTGTGTAACTGCTAGGCCATGGGAACCCATTTCATGCTCTCAACAAACAGTTATTGTGCTGACATTGCTTCCAGAGGCAGTTTGGAACTCGATAGTGAGCGTTACAACCAAGGACAGACAATTGTTACGCGCTGCGAGCTTCAGCACTCTGGGGTCCCGTTCTTTGAGCTTGTGTGGCCTACCACTTTGTGCAGAAATATGACGAACTGACTTGTTGGAAAGGTGACATCCTATGACGGTGCCACATTTAAAGTCACTGAGCTCTTCAGTATGTCCATTCTACCGCCAATGTTTGTCTATGAAGATTGCATGACTGTGTGCTCGATTTTATTCACCTGTCAGCAACAGGTGTGGCTGAAATAGCCCAATCCATTAATTTGAAGGAGTGTCCACATACTTTGTTTATATAGTGTAGCTAGCTAGTTAGCTAGCTAAACTAACTTGGCTACATGACATTTAAGGTAAACTCTAACGTTAGCTAGCTAACAGAATTTGCATCCATTCTCCTTAACTTCACAAGTCCGACTAAAGCTGCCACTGTCAGAAACCATTGAAAACCAGTATAGTAACGCCAGCTAACTCAATCAATCACCATGGAGGCATAAGATAAGCCTGCCAAATGGCTTGGTTAAATTTACCCATACATAGAATAAGTCAAATCTAACTTTAGTAACTTAGCTAGCTAGCCAGCAAATTTAGGTAACATAGCTAAGGAGTGAAACATTGTCTGAGACAGTCCAGAAGAAGTTTTAGACTAAGCTAGCTAAGGTACCTAGCTAGCTTTAACTAGCTACCATTACAGACACTGACATAGTTTACACTTCAGTAAGCTAGTGTCGCAGGCATGGTCGTGAGGCTAACTAACGTTACCACAGCCAGAGATATTAGAACAGAAAATGGCTAGCTAACTAACTGTTGTATGCTATCTAACTAACACTCAATCTAATGTTAGCTAGCTACCTAATTATGATTGGACAACCTGTTTAACCTGAATGACCATCAAATACATAATTTGTAACATCTGTTACATACAGTTGAAGTTGGAAGTTTACATACACCTTAGCCAAATACATTTAAACTAAGTTTTTCACAATTCCTGATATTTAATCCCAGTAAAAATGCCCTGTCTTAGGTCAGTTAGGATCACCACTTTATTTTAAGAATGTGAAATATCAGAAAAATAGTAGAGAGAATCATTTATTTCAGCTTTTATTTCTTTCATCACATTCCCAGTGGGTCAGAAGTTTACATACACTCAATAAGTATGGGTCAAACGTTTTTCGGGTGGCCTTCCACAAACTTCCCACAATAAGTTGGGTGAATTTTGGCCCATTCCTCCTGACAGAGCTGATGTAACTGAGTCAGGTGTGTAGGCCTCCTTGCTCACACATGCTTTTTCAGTTCTGCCCACAAATTTTCTATAGGATTGAGGTCAGTGCTTTGTGATGGCCACTCCAATACCAATACCTTGACTTTGTTGTCCTTAAGCCATTTTCCCACAACTTTGGAAGTATGCTTGGGGTCATTGTCCATTTGGAAGACCCATTTACGACCAAGCTTTAACTTCCTGACTGAAGTCTTGAGATGTTCAATATATCCACATGATTTTCCTACCTCATGATGCCATCTATTTTGTGAAGTGCACCAGTCCCTAAAGCAGCAAAGCTCCCCCACAACATGATGCTGCCACCCCCGTGCTTTACGGTTGGGATGGTGTTCTTCGGCTTGCAAGCTCCCCCTTTTTCTCCAAACATAACGATGGTCATTATGGCCAAACAGTTCTATTTTTGTTTCATCAGACCAGAGGACATTTCTCCAAAAAGTATGATCTTTGTCCCCCTGTGCAGTCTTTGTCTCCACCGTAGTCTGGCTTTTTATGGCAGTTTTGTAGCAGTGGCTTCTTCCTTGCTGAGCAGCCTTTCAGGTTATCTCAATATAGGACTCATTTTACTGTGGATATAGATACTTTTGTACCTGTTTCTTCCAGCATCTTCGTGGTTCTTTGCTATTGTTCTGGGATTGATTTTCACTTTTGCACCAAAGTACGTTCATCTCTAGGAGAGAACACGTCTCCTTCCTGATTGGATGACAGCTGCGTGGTCCCATGGTGTTTATACTTGCGTACTATTGTTTGTACAGATGAACGTGGTACCTTCAGGCGTTTGGAAATTGCTCGCAATGATGAACCAGACTTGTGGAGGTCTAATTGTGATACAGCGAATTATAAGTGAATTAATCTGTCTGCAAACAATTGTTTACTGCCTGTAAACAAATTACTTGCGTCATGCACAAAGTAGATGTCCTTACCGCCTTGCCAAAACTATAGTTTGTTAACAAGAAATTTGTGGAGTGGTTGAAAAACGAGTTTTAATGACGCCAACCTAAGTGTATCTTAACTGCATTTTTTGGTGTGTAAATTACACCTCAAAGCCAAGCATGCAAGAAGCCTTGACCTGTCTGGTGCACACATATTTCTCTGTCCTCAGTTTGATGAATCTGTATTTTTACCTTGTAACTGATTGCTTATGGAAAGAGAGAAGGAACAACACATGTTAAGAACACATTATTTTTTACAATGCCGGTCTACTGGGGAACAGTGGGTTAACTGCCTTGTTCACGGGCAGAACAACAGATTTTTACCTTGTCAGCTCAGGGATTTGAGTTACTGGCCCAACGCTCTAACCACTAGTCTACCTACCGCCCCAGCACTACTACAAATGTACTGCTATCACTACAGATGTAGGATCTTCATTTGAGCCAGTTTGCTACAGCAGGAAAATAAACCTGCAGCAACTGGAAATGTGAATTGTTATCTAGATTATAATTAATGACTTTTTTTGTAGGTGTTGATACATTTTTCGGAAATAAAAATCAAGTCTGAAATGTATAGGTGGAAATTACAAACTTCAGAAGCCTTTTTAAACCTCATATACACTATACGTTTTATATTTCCTGCATTGCAGGAAAGTTCTCCTGCTACAGGGTGATAACATTAAGATCTACATCTCTACCACTTCCACTGCTTCTACCCGTATAACACATCCTGAAGCCAGTTGATGTGTTGTCTTGTAGGGCCGAGGAGGGAAAGGCAGTATCTACGTATGGGCCTCTGGAGACGGTGGTAGCTATGACGACTGTAACTGCGATGGTTACGCCTCCAGCATGTGGACCATCTCCATCAACTCAGCCATCAACGACGGCCGCACGGCCCTGTATGACGAGAGCTGCTCCTCCACCCTCGCATCCACCTTCAGCAACGGACGCAAGAGGAACCCCGAGGCTGGCGTGGTGAGTGTGTTAGAAGGGGTGTGAAAAAAAGAGAGAGGGAGTGGTTGACCAAGTTCATCTCATTGTTATCCTCAGGCTGAGTACTTTGAGTACACTGAGTGCATATATCTGCCATCAGAGTAGAGGACTGGGACAATGACATAGCAGAGAGAGATGGACTATAACTTTCTGTTTGGTTGTTATATCTGCATTTATCTGGGGAATTATCTCCACGTGCAGAGTTATCACAAGACAATGTATGAATCATCTGTGCCATAGGGGGCGGAAGGGAGGGAGAGAGGGATGAGATAGGCCCTAAATTGACACGTCACTATGGCAAACTATTTGACCATGGTTACTGATCAAAACCTTGACAAAGTACAAGCTCATCCTTGCAATTGAGAAGGGTAGACACAGGAAAAACTGGCTCCCTGTTGAGGAAAGGCTGTGCAACCACAGCATCACAGCAGAACCCAAGATAGAGCTGCATTTCCTGACAAAATGTAAAAAATATTAAGAGAGTGTAATTTCCAAAAATTTGAAAGTCTTACTAAAGGATTCAAAGACCTCTCTGATGAGAATAGGCTACCCGTCCTGTTGGGGGAGGACGCAGAGAACTGTGGGTTGGCAAAGCACTACATTGCTACCTGCCATAAAATGAGGAACAGTGTCTGACAGACCAACCAACCTGCACATGTCCACAATGCAGTACAGGCAATACAGTAGCTTGAGAAAGTATTCAACCCCTTGGCATTTTTCCTATGTTGTGGCATTACAACCTGGAATTAAAATGTTTTTTGGGGGGGTGTTTGTATAATTTGATTTACGCAACATGCCTACCACTTTGAAGATGCAAAATATTATTTATTGTGAAACAAACAAGAAATAAGACGAAAAGACTGAGAACTTGAGCGTGCATAACTATTCACTCCCCCAAAGTCAACACTTTGTAGAGACACCTTTTGCAGCAATTTCAGCTACAAGTCTCATGGGGTGTCTCTATAAGCTTGTCAAATCTAGCCACTGGGATTTCTGCCCATTCTTCAAGGCAAAACTGCTCCGGCTCCAGCTCCTTCAAGCTGGATGGGTTCCGCTGGTGTACAGCAATCTTTAAGTCATACCACAGATTCTCAATTGGATTGAGGTCTGGTCTTTGACTAGGCCATTCCAAGACATTTAAATGTATCCCCTTAAACCACTCGTGTTGCTTTAGCATTATGCTTAGGGTCATTGTCCTGCTGGAAGGTGAACCTCCATCCCAGTCTCAAATCTCTGGAAGACTGAAACAGGTTTCCCTCAAGAGGCTTCCTGTATTTAGCATCATCCATCCACCTTCAATTCTGACCAGTTTCCCAGTCCCTGCCAATGAGAAACATCCCCACAGCAAATGTTTTTCTTTAAGCAATGGCTTTTTTTCTGGCCACTCTGCCGTAAATCCCAGCTCTGTGGTATGTACGGCTTAAAGGGGTCCTATGGAGCTTTGTAGCTCCTTCATGGTTATCTTTGGTCTCTTTGTTGCCTCTCTGATTAATTCCCTCCTTGCCTGGTCCTTGAGTTTTGGTGGGCGGCCCTCTCATGGCAGGCTTGTTGTGGTGCAATATTCTTTAAAAAATGTAATAATGGATTTAATGGTGCTCAGTGGGATGTTCAAAGTTTCTGATATTTTTTTATAACCCAATCCTGATCTGTACTTCTCCACAACTTTGTCCCTGACCTGTTTGGAGAGCTCCTTGGTCTTCATGGTGCCGCTTGCTTGGTGTTTATACACCTGTCATCAATGGGTGTGGCTGGAATCGTCGAATCCACTAATTTGAAGGAGTGTCCCCATGCTTTTGTATATATAGTGTATATGAGAACCGTATTTGACAGCACTGCTTGTGATTTGACTTGCACCAGAAAGCCATGACGGTTGAGAGAGCCAAGGATTCCCTCATGGGCTTCTTCCTCTCTGACTAATTGGATAAGACCTCTGATTATCTGTAATTAAACTACACATCTGAATCAAATGTTTACTGAATAATTTGCATTCTTGAAGTCTTTTCTTTTCCACCTTCCTCTCCCCTCCTCTCCTCTTGTTGAATGTTGTTAGCTCACTGATATGACTACAGTCTTCGTCTTCCATCGTTGTGTTATGGTAGGCCACCACGGACCTGTATGGAAACTGCACCCTGCGCCACTCTGGAACATCAGCAGCAGCTCCTGAAGCAGCCGGAGTGTTTGCCTTGGCGTTGGAGGCCAAGTATGTACACACACACACACACGCACGCACGCACGCACGCACGCACGCACGCACGCACGCACATACACACACACACACACACACACACACACACCTCATCTGCCCTCCTCATCATTTGCCCCACACGCCCATGGACAAATGCTGCCGCTTAAATATTTATACAGCCATTACCGGTCAGAGTCTGAAGTACTTACTCCTACACAGAATATGGCTTCTGCCGTTCTCACTATATTAAAATGGATGAGATGTTTTGAATAAATGCAGCTCCACAGTGACTGAAACCATGACTGTCTCATTACAAACTACCTATTCCTTTCTCTGTCTTTCTCTCCCAGAGTCAAATTGAAGTTCCTCTCTCTCTCTCTCTCTCTCTCTCTCTCTCTCTCTCTCTCTCTCTCTCTCTCTCTCTCTCTCTCTCTCTCTCTCTCTCTCTCTCTCTCTCTCTCTCTCTCTCTCTCTCTCTCTCTCTCTCTCTCTCTCTCTCTCTCTCTCTCTCTCTCTCTCTCTCTCTCTCTCTCTCTCTCTCTCTCTCTGTCTCTCTCTGTCTCTCTCTCTCTCTCTCTGTCTCTCTGTCTCTCTCTGTCTCTCTCTGTCTCTCTCTGTCTCTCTCTGTCTCTCTCTGTCTCTCTCTGTCTCTCTCTCCCTCCCTCCCCCCTCAGGGCATTTCTTCTTCTTATCTCCCTCCATTGCTCTCCTCCTCTTCAGACCACTTCATATCTTCTCTCTTCATTGAATCACTTATTTACCAAACCTGCCATTAGGCCCACAGACTTACTCCATGAAAAAAGTGTTGTCTCGCCCAGTTTTTACTCTGTGTTCGTGCCAGGGATACAAATAATGTTTGGCCTGGCTGGTGTTCTTTATACCTCATTACATGGCAGAAAAATAAAAATATTTATCTTGAAGACTGCGCTCAAAGCGCACATTCATATTTTATTAATTACCGAAAGGCTCATATACATGAAACAGAGCGACTCAGCACTAGCTGGTGATGTAAGATGCTGGAGTGTTCTCCCAGCAATTCCAGCCGGGACACGTAAGTCACGTTGTTGACAAGTAAACCAGAGGAATACCTCAGCCCATTTCCACAATGATAAAATCCATAATAATAATGCATAGTTTTGTTTTGGGGTTTTATTATGTTCAACAAAGATTAGCACTATGTCAATAGCGACAATTAAACATCTTTAATTTCAAACATCATGAATTCATAGCGATGTGAAAACTTTTAATTTCGTCCTTATGGTCGCAAAAATGTAAAACATATACTAGGGAAGGCAATTGGCAAGTTTGATCTGAACAATATAATATAATATATTTGACTTGATAGTTACTGTAGACACTGTGGGAGCATGTAGGGTGGAGTCCTGCCACTGACCATAGCTAAGCCAGGCTCCAGGGTACGGTGTCTCCAGGATACAGGGATAAGGTACTAAAACGATATAAATGTAGAATGTTCAGAATATACTATCTTAAGTACATGAAGCAACAGAAATTCTAGAAAGGTTTCACCTACTCTCCCAATAATTTTCGATCCTTTTAATTCAGTTTTTTTTTTTTACATACACTCTTAAAAATAAAGGTTTAAGTTAGAACCATATGAGTTTTGTGGCTCCACAAAGAACCTTATGCGGGCCAGTTCTTCCAAGAACATTTCTCTAATAAAGCAAACCTTAATAAAGCAAATCTGAGGAAAACGCTACCGAAGTTTTATCAACACATTGTCTGCGCTACTCACTCATCAAGAATTCTTGACCGTTGCTACTTCCCCTTCTTGTAAGGCTACAAGGCCCTTCCCCACCCTCCCTTCGGCAAATCAGATCAAGCCTCCATTCTGCTCCTCCCTTCCTATAGGCAGAAACTTAAACAGGTTGTACTCGTGGTAAGGACTTTTCATCTGAATCTACGCTTCAAGATGGTTTTATTCATGCGGACTGGGATATGTGTTACATCTGAGAATAACATTGACGTATACACTGACTCCTGACTCTGTGATTGAGTTCATCAGGAAATTTATAGACAATAATGTTCTCACTGTGAAAATTAGAACTCACCCAAACCAGAAAACGTGGCTAGATAGCAGCATTCGTGCAAATCTGAAAGTGCAAACCACCTGGGAACATAGACGAGAACAAACAATCCAGCTCTGCCCTTCATAAGGCAATCAAAAAGGCAAACATCAAAGTAGAGTCGCAGTCCAACGGTTCAGACATGAGACATATGTGGCAGGGAATCCAGACAATCATGGATTATAAAGGGAAAACAAGCTGCATAGAGGACACCGATGCTTTGCTCTCGGACAAGCTAAACACCTTCTTCACCCGCTTCAAGGAAAACACAGTGCTGCCTAGGCGGGCCAATGCGGTTCACAAGGACTGTGAGCTCTCGTTCTCCATGGTCGAAGTGAGTAAGAAATTTAAGCGTGTTAACCCTCAAAAAGCTGTCGGCCCAGACGGCATCCCAAGCTGTATCCTCAGAGCATGTGCAGAGTGTTTACAGACATATTCAATCTCTACCTATCCCAATCTGTTGTCCCCACTTGTTTCAAGATGTCCACCATTGTTCATGTACCCAATAAAGTACTCTCTGTCACACATGCACGTCTCCATCTCAATCATCAAGTTTTCAGATTACATAACAGTGGTAGGCCTGATTACCAACAACGATGAGACAGCCTACAGGGAGGAGGTGAGGGCCCTAGCGGTGTGGTGCCAGGAAAATAATCTCTTCTCAATGTCAACAAAATGAAGGAGCTGATCGTGGACTTCATTAGACAGCAGATGGAGCACACTCCCATCCACATTGATTGGACCGTAGTGGAGAGACTGAAAAACATCAAGTTCCTTGGCATGCACATCACTGACAAATTGAAATGGTCCATCCACACAGACAGTGTGGTGAAGAAGGCGCAACAGCGCCTCATCAACCTCAGGAGGTTGAAGAAATTCAGCTTGGTCTCTAAGACCCTCATAAACTTCTACAGATGCAACATTGAGAGCATCCTACAGGGCTGTATCACTGACTGATACGGCAACTGCACCGTCCGAAACCGCAGGGCTCTCCAGTGGGTGGTGTGTTCAGCCCAACATATTACTGGGTGCACACTGTCTGCCCTCCACTACATCAACCGCTGTCACAGGAAGGCCAAGAAGATCATCAAGGACCTCAGCCACTTGAGACACGTTTTGTTCACCCCACTACCATCTAGAAGGCAAAGAGAGTATAGGTACATCAATGCTGGGACAGAGAGACTGAAAAACAGCTTCTATCTCCAGGCCATCTTCTCAAGCACTGTCAGGTTGGATGGGTAGAGTCGCTGCACAGCTATTTTCAGGTCTCTGCAGAGATGTTCGATCGGGTTCAAGTCTGGACTCTGGCCGGGCCACTCAAGGACATTCAGAGACTTGTCCCGAAGCCACTCCTGCATTGTCTTGGCTGTGGGCTTAGGGTTGTTGTCCTGTTGAAAGGTGAACCTTCGAACGAGTCTGACGTCCTGAGCACTTTGGAGCAGGTTTTCATCAAGGATCTCTTTGTACTTTGCTCAGTTCATCGTTGCCTCAATCCTGACTAGTTTCCCAGTCCCTGCTGCTGGAAAACATCCACACAGCATGATGCTGCCACCACCATGCTTCACCTTAGGGATTGTGCCAGGTTTCCTCCAGATTTGCCGTTTGGCATTCAGGCCAAAGAGTTCGATCTTGGTTTCATCAGAGCAGAGAATCTTGTTTCTCATGGTCTGAGAGTCTTTATGTGCCTTTTGGTAAACTCCAAGCGAGCTGTCATGTGCCTTTTACTGACGAGTGGCTTCCGTCTGGCCACTCTACCATAAAGGCCTGATTGGTGGGGTGCTGCAAAGTTGGTTGTCCTACTGGAAGGTTCTCCCATCTCCGCAGAGGAACTCTGGAGCTCTGTTAGCTGGACCATCAGGTCCTTGGTCACCTCCCTGACCAAGGCCCTTCTCCCTGATTTCTCAGTTTGGTTGGGCGGCCAGCTCTAGTAAGAGTCTTGGTGGTTCCAAACTGCTTCCATTTATGAATGATGAATGGCACTGTGTTTTTGGGGACATTCAATGCTGTAGACATTTTTTGGTACCCTTCCCCAGATCTGTGCATCGACACCATCCTGTTCCGGAGCTCTACAGACAATTCCTTTGACCTCATGACTTGGTTGTTGCTCTGACATGCACTCTCAACTGTGGGACCTTATGTAAACAGGTATGTGCCTTTCCAAATCATGTCCAATCAATTGAATTTACCAAAGGTGGACTCCAATCAAGTTGTAGAAACATCTCAAGGAGGATCAATGGAAACAGGATGCAATTGAACTCAATTTCGAGTCTCATAGCAAAGGTTCTGAATACCTATGTAAAGTTTTTCATTTTTAATACATTTACAAACATTTCTAACAACCAGTTTTTGCTTTGTCATTATATGGTATTTTGTGCAGATTGCTGAGGATTTTTTTTATTTAATCCATTTTAGAATTAGGCTGTAACGTAACAAAATGTGTCAAAAGTCAAGCGGTCTGAATACTTTCAGAAGGCACTGTATGTACACTGAACACATATATAAACACAACATGTAAAGAGTTGGTCCCATTTTCATGAGCTGAAATTTAAGATCCCAGAAATGTCCCAAACTCAAAAAAATCATATTTCTCTCAAATGTTGTGCACAAATGTATTTACATCCCTGCTAGGGAGCATTTCTCCTTTGCCAAGATAATCCATCCACCTGACAGGCGTGGCATATCAAGAAGCTGATTAAACAGCTTCTTGATATGCCACACATTACACATGTGCACCTTGTGCTGGGGACAATAAAAGGCCACTCTAAAATGTGCGGTTTTGTCACACAACACAATGCCACAGATGTCTCAATTTTTGAGGGAGCGTGCAATTGACATGCTGACTGCAGGAATGTCCACCAGAGCTGTTGCCGGAGAATTGAATGTTTCTCTACCATAAGCCGCCTCCAACATCGTTTTAAGGAATTTGTCAGTACTTCCAACCGGACTCACAATCGCAGACCACGCGTAATTACGCCAGCCCAGGACCTGCACATCCGGCTTCTTCACCTGTGGGATCGTTTGAGACCAGCCACCCCGACAGCTGATGAAACTTCGGGTTTGCACAACCGAAGAATTTCTGCACTAACTGTCAGAAAACGTCTCAGAGAAGCTCATCTGCGTGCTCATAGTCTTTACCAGGGTCTTGACCTGACTGCAGTTCGGCGTTGAAACCGACTTCAGTGTGAAAATGCTCACCTTCGATGGCCTCTGACACGCTGGAGAAGTGTGCTCTTCACAGATGAATCCTGGTTTCAACTGTACCGGGCAGATGGCAGACAGTGTGTATAGCGTCGTAAGGGTGAGCGGTTTGCTGATGTCAATGTTGTGAACAGAGTGCCCCTTTGTGGGGGTAATGTTATGGTATGGGCAGGCATAAACTATGGACAATGAACACAATTGATTTTCATTAATGGCAATTTGAATGCACAGAGATACCGTGATGAGATCCTGAGGCCCATTGTTGTGACATTTATCTGCAACCATCAGCTCATGTTTCAGCATTATAATGCATGGCCCATTGTCACAAGGATCTGTACACAATTCCTGTAAACTGAACATGTTCCAGTTCTTCCATGGCCTGCATACTCACCAGACATGTCACCCATTGAGTATGTTTGGGATGCTCTGGATTAACGTGCACGACAGCAAGTTCCAGTTTCCGCCAATATACAGCAACTTCGCACAGCCATTGAGGAGGAGTGGGAAAACATTCCACAGGCCACAATTAACAGCCTGATCAACTCTCTGCGAAGGAGATGTGCCAAGCCGCATGAGGCTAATGGTGGTCACACCAGATACTGACTGGTTTTCTGATCCACACCCCAATGTTTTTTTTAAGGTATCTGTGACCACCAGATCCATATGTGTATTCCCAGTCATGTGAAATCCATAGATTAGGGCCTAATTTATTTGACTGATTTCCTTATATGAACTGTAACTCAGTAAAATCGTTGAAATTGTTGGATGTTTTGTTTATATTTGTGACTCACCGCCTCGATTCGCTCTTATGTAGCAAAAAAAGTAGACTAAGAGCTAGAAATTTGTATATCATAAACTGCAGTTGAGGAACAATGGGAAAGTAATTATGTTTTGAAAGTTTATAAACTTGTAACCCCACCTTCTAGAAAATTGCCCCTTGAATGTTTTGGTACACCTACTGGAGAGCTCTTCTTTGTCTACACCCATTCAGCGTCGTTCTTATCTAGTTAAACCTTAGCCCCACCCATTTCTTTAAGGATTCACATGTGAGGCCATGTGCTAATCAGATTGAGTAGTGTAGTAAACAGCCAAAGATTTCAAGACTAAAAGTGGTAAAAGTAGTAGCCTATAATAAGGAAATAGTCCAGGTAAAAATACACTTAATCTAGTCCTTGGCTTATATCCTAGTCTGACTTTGGTGCAGGTCATGTTTTCTTCACATTACCGTCTCTGGTAAACACACACTACAGTGCATTCGGAAAGTATTCAGGCCCCTTTCCTTTTTCCACATTTTGTTACATTACAGCCTTATTCTAAAATGTATTAAATATTTATTTTTACCTCATCAATCTACACACAATACCCCATAATGACAAAGCAAAGCCAGGATTTTAGAAGGTGTTACATGGAAGAACAATAATTGTCCGTAATCACCGCCAGTCACACCTGGCAAACTTGATGGGTCATGTAAACATCTGAGACATGCAGCAAGCTAGTTTACAATGAACCATAATCCCAACCCATAGGGTAACATTAGCTAGTGAGCCAGCTAACTTTACCTAGCTAACAGTACGCTTTAACTTGAAGTATTTTGTTTAGACATGTAGCTAGATAAGCAATGAACCATAATCCCAACCCATAGAGTACTAGCTATACAGACCAATTGTTATAGCTAGCAAAAGCTAACCAACTGGGTTCAATGTTAGTTAACTAACATTAGGCTATAACTAGCAATGCAAATGGCTTTCTGAGATATGAATAATATTACTACACAGATCATACATGTAATGTTAGCTAGCTATCTAACAGTACGCTTTAACTTGCAATGAAAATGACTTTCTGACAAAATTAGAAACGTGTACGATTTGAACTCTTCACGGAAGACTGCAAACCCTTTCATTAAATAAGACGTCCTGTCTAATTTCTGTTTTGTTTGTACAGATTGCTTGGCACATAGTGTCAAGTCACTCTGGTTCACACTGACAGTGTGCAATGCTATAAGACTCATCACATCTTTCTTCCGCTCTGTCACAAATGCCATGGTTGCCCTTAGTTTGAAGATGTAATCCAGATACAAGTGTTTTATACAACAGCCTCCTGTGTTCTCTTTTTGACTCCCTACGCACTTGCAATCAAATGCCAGAATTGTATTAATCACCTTATCTATGAACAGAAGGTATTACATGGCAGAACAATCCAAACTCATCTCTCGGCATGGCCAGCCCATTTATTATCTCAGCTAATCATGGCTAGCGGGAAGGTTCCTTCCTTTGTCCATGGCTGCAATAACTAGGCTCGTAATTTAACATTTTTATTTGTACTTACACATTGCATACAAGTTTGTTATTAAGGCACATTAATGTTCAAATGCCTCTCCTGTGAAGAAGTGACATGTGACATATGCCTAGTTTCCTGAAACGAGTCACATTTTTGTGCAGTGTATATGCTGTATTCTAGTCAAGGCTCATCCTATATAACTACTTCTGAACACATCTTTTCTATTCATATACATATATATATTTATATTCCAGAATCTGACATTGCTTGTTCTAATATTTCTGTATTTCTTAATTCCTTAATTTTTGGGGGATTTGCATGTTTTTTTTGGTTACTTATTACTGTATGGTTGGAGCAAGTAACATAAGCATTTCGCTAAACTAAGCATTTTGGTCACCCCTTTGCTGCTATGACAGCCTCCACTCCTCTGGCAGGGATTTCACTAGATGTTGAAACATTGCTGCGGGGACTTGCTTCCATTCAGCAACAAGAGCATTTAGTTTGGTCAGGCAGTGATGTTGGGTGATTAGGCCTGGCTGCAGTTGATGTTCCAATTCATCCCAAAGGTGTTCGATGGGGTTCTCGGAGTTCTTCCACACCGATCTCGACAAACCATTTCTGTATGGACCTCGCTTTGTGCGCGGGGGCATTGTCATGCTGAAACAGGAAAGGGCCTTCCCCAAACTTTAGTTTGCTCTATGCATTGGGGCAGGTAGCGTTCTCCTGGCATCAGCCAAATCCAGATTCGTCTGTCGGACTGCCAGATGGTGAAGCGTGATTCATCACTTAAGAGAATACGTTTCCACTACTCCAGAGTCCAATGGCGCCGAGCTTTACACCACTGCAGATGACGCTTGGCATTGCGCATGGTGATCTTAGGCTTGTGTGCGGCAGCTCGGGCATGAAACCCATTTCATGAAGCTCCAGACGAACAGTTCTGGTGCAGAGGTTGCTTCAAGAGGCAGTTCGGAACTCGGTAGTGAGTGTTGCAAACGAGGACAGACGATTTTTGCGCACTACATTGCTTCAACACTCGGCGGTCTCTTTCTGTGAGCTTGTGTGGCCTACGACTTTGCGGCTGAGCCGTTGTTGCTCCAAAATAACAGCACTTACAGTTGACCAGGGCAGCTTTAGCAGGGCAGAAATGTGATGAACTGACTTGTTGGAAAGGTGGCATCGTATGATGGTGCCTTGTTGAAAATCACTGAGCCCTTCAGTATGGGCCATTCTACTGCCAATGTTTGTCTATGGAGATTGCATGGTTGTGTGCTCGATTTTATACATCAACGGTTGTGGCGGAAAAAGCTGAATCCACAAATTTGAAGGGCTGTCCACATACTTGTGCAGCTCTGGCTGTCGGTAAAAAGCTGGTGTGTGTTACTGAGTGCAAAGACCCTTTTTACTGGCCAAACATACTTGAACTGTGTGGTGTCAGGAGTCAGTGAGTCAGCAAAGAACAAAGCTGTCATTCCACAGTAGAGATAAGAAAGAGACGTGCTGCCAGATGTCTCAAAGCAGAGACCCTTTATGTTCACACATCTGAGGCTTCATCATCAGTGTATCAAGAGATCAGACCTTTATTCCATTCATTACTTTTATGAATGTATTAAATGCACCAGAATCCATTCAGTCTTTTATTGGATTTTTGTATAATTTCCCTTACTTTGTGGTCTACAAGGAGGTGTACATGATTAAGTACATGATTTGCTGGATTCTCAAATTTCTACTTTCATGTAGTCTACTGTGCTGTAGATAGGTGGTTTTGATAGCTTGCTTGTCAAGTTGAATTGAATAGATTAATGAATATGTTTTTATCTATCACCCCAATCAACATGATATCATAGGAAAACGTTATCCTTTCACGTTTTTCTAAAGGTATAGTAACCGTCTTTAAACTCAATCCATCGTGATCTTATAATTCCCTGTGTTGAGTTTCAGTTTACTGTGGTAACAGGAATAGGCTTCATTCATCCTCAACATGGTGCTTCATTCTGTCCCTGCAGTTACACAAAAAAAACGGTCTTCCATCCTCTCTAGAACGGTCAATTCTTAATGTAAAAACGCAGGGCATTGTTAATGTGTCCCCAGGAGGCCTTTCATTGAATTTCCTCAACCCTGTAATTACAGGGGAATGAAAACACTAAGTATTAGAACACCAGCTAACTGTAACTGTAAATCCCCATATTAGCATTGCTGCTTCACTGGCAGGATTTCCCAAAACTGTCTGAAAGACCATGAACTCTGCATGCATTAATAAGCAAAATTTGCGGGTGTCAAACCAAGTCTGAAATGAGACATATTTTGAAAACTGAGGAACAGCCCTTTCAAATGAAATGACATACAATAGCACCACATCAATCAAATTGTAATCAGACAAGAAAAAACACCTGTAAAAATGTGTATGTTCAAATTCACAAGAATGTTCCATTACAATAAAATTTGGTAACACTTTACAATAAAGTTCCATTTGTAAAGGGTTTATAAAGGGGTTAAAATTAAGTTATTAATGATTATTTAATATGTTGTAAATGCATTATAAACCATTCATAAATGGTGATCGCATTGGTCAAAATAGTGCAGTAATGTCAGTGTTTGCCAAATAGTAATCCAACATTTACCTCCAGTTATTATCCATTTATAAATGCCCTGACAAATGCGTATAAGATTAAACCTTATGTATAATAATACAACCTTATTTTTAATAGTTGCACAGTTGAAGAATAGGTATTTTCTCACTTTTGGGTGCTCTGTTCCAGGAACAGAAGAGGTTGGTTTTCATGATGTGTCTTGCCCCACTTTTGAACTATTTCTGTTCTTGGGACAGAGTAACAATGCATCGCACCCAAAGGTGAGAAAATAACTATTGTTTAACTGTGCAACCATTTAAAACAATGTTGCATGATGATACATAAAGGTTCAATAGTATACACGTTTGTAAGTGCATGTATAAATGGTTAATAGCTGGAAATAAATAGTGGCTCACTATTTGGAATGCACTGACTGGCTATCGCACTATTTTGACCAGTTTGTTATAACCCATTTATTAAAGGTTTCTAATGCATTTACAAATTATTAAATAACCATCAATAACGTAATTACAAACCCTTTATAAACCCTTTACAAATGGAATCTTGTAAAGTTTTACCAACGCGTTCTTATCTGGTTTGATTATTAAACACATATCTGCACCAAAACATATTACAAATGGCATTTAGTATTAATTATGATAAGGAAAAACATACACAAATAATAAAATATGAATAAATCAAGAACTTTATTGACTCAAACCTGAAAACAATGTGCAAGTTACATCAAACTTTGGAATCACAAAATATGATAAGAATAAGGCATATTATAACAATAATTAACTTTTACAACTTCAATCGCTTCTGTACATACTTGGCCTATAGCCTAATACACAAGGCATATAGCCTTATACCTTCCACTAGGCCTATAGCCTAATATAAGAAGAGTCAGAATGGGAACAAATTAAAAGCATGCATGGGAGGTGAAATGACCAGTGACAATCTGAGCTATTGGGTGAAGACTAGGATTCCCTTTACTAGTGCCTATGTCCACAATGAGTAACACTCACTGGAGCACCATAACCTAAAACAATTTCGGTCCCCTACGATGCATAACTGCTTTCCCTTGCATTATGGTGCAACATAAACTAACCACATCATATGATCTTTTCTATTTTTTAATCTAGGCTGTGAGGGTGTGATTGTCCCTCAGCCCTGTCTGCAGTCTCAGCAGCATGTTGTCCAGTCTCTCCAGCCCTGTCTGCCCTTGGCAGCGTAGGGACAGCTTCTTTTGGGGCGGCAGGTAGCCTAGTGGTTAGAGTGTTGGGACAGTAACCGTAAGATTGCTAGATTGAATCCCTGAGCTGATAAGATACAAACCTGTCGTTCTGCCCCTGAACAAGGCAGTTAATCCATTGTTCCTAGGCTGTCATTGTAAATAAGAATTTGTTCTTAACTGACTTGCCTTGTTAAATAAAAAAATATTGACTGCCTGGTGCACAGGTGACATATCTACAGTGTAGTCCTCACGAAGCTGACAGTCCACCAGTGTCAGAGAGGAGAGAGAAATAATTGCATACAGTGTGTGTACATGTAGACTAAATAGTACATAACAATAATACATCATTGACAGTTGTAAGCTAGACCAGGATAATTTAGTTACCATGCTGACTACCAGCCCGAGCTTTCAAAAGTCATAGCTATTGGCTAGCTACCTAGCTATCATCATAAGGGTTAGACTTAGGCATCATTCATTCTTGCCATCAACAGCCTATCATTTTTAGGAATCATATCACAGATAACGACACAATTGGATATCTAGCTAAGTATTTATTTATATATCTAACTGATGACACCAGGCAGGCTAAAACTCCATCCCACACAAAACATGGTGAAAATTCAGGCAGTTTTTTCAAACAGCTCTTACACTAAAATTACATGATCATCATTTTCACAATTTCACAGTATTATTCCAATTTCATAGTATGGTAATATACAGTTGAAGTCGGAAGTTTACATACACCTTAGCCAAATACATTTAAACTCAGATTTTCACAATTCCTGACGTTAAATCCTGGTAAAATTTACCTGTTTTAGGACAGTTAGGATCACAACTCTATTTTAGGAATGTGACATGTCAGAATAATAGCAGAGAGAATGATTTATTTTAGCTTTTATTTCTTTCATCACATTCCCAGTGGGTCAGATGTTTACATACACTCAATTAGTATTTGATAGCATTGCCTTTAAATTGTTTAACTTGGGTCAAACATTTCGGGTAGCCTTCCACAAGCTTCCGACAATAAGTTGGGTGAATTTTGGCCCATTCCTCCTGACAAAGCTGGTGTAACTGAGTCAGGTTTGTAGGTCTCCTTGCTCACACAAGCTTTTTCAATTCTGTCCACCAATTTTTATAGGCTTGAGGTCAGGGCTTTGTGATGGCCACGCCAATACCTTGACTTTCTTGTCCTTAAGCCATTTTGCCACAACTTTGGAAGTATGCTTGGGGTCATTGTCCATTTAGAAGACCCATTTGCGACCAAGCTTGAACTTCCTGACTGATATCTTGAGATGTTGCTTCAATATATCCACAACATTTTCCTCCCTCATGATGCCATTTATTTTGTAAAGAGCACCTGCAGCAAAGCACCCCCACAGCATGATACTGCCACCCCCGTGCTTCACGGTTGGGATGGTGTGGTTCAGCTTGCAAGCATCCCCCTTTTTCCCCCAAACATAACAATGGTCCTTATGGCCAAACAGTTCTATTTTTGTTTCATCAGACCAGAGGACATTTCTCCAAAAAGTACGATCTTTGTGCAGTTGCAAACTGTAGTCTTGCTTTTTTAAGGCGGTTTTGCTGATCGGCCTTTCAGGTTATGTCGATATATTACCCGTTTTTCTGTGGATATAGATCGTTTTGTACCTGTTTACTCCAACATCTTCTCAAGGTCCTTTGCTGTTGTTCTGGGATTGATTTGCACTTTGTGCACCAACGTTCATTCATCTCTAGGAGACAGAACCTAACCGACTTGCCAAAACTATAGTTTGTTAACAAGAAATTTGTGGAGTGGTTGAAAAATGAGTTATCATGACTCCAACCTAAGTGTATGTAAACTCTTGACTTCATTTGTATATGAAACACCGGAAAATCTCGTTTTTGATTGCGCTCGGCCTTTAAATGCCTGATATGTCACCTGTGTACACCTGATACACACATCTCCCAAGTGCGCTTCCGAGTGGTGCAGTGGTCTAAGGCACTGCATTTCAGTGCTAGAGGTATCACTACAGACCTTGGTTCAATTCCAGGCTGTATCACAACCGGCCATAATTGGAAGTCCCATAGGACAGCGCACAATTAGCCCAGTGTCGTCCGGGTTAGGGTTTGGCCATCATTGTAAATAAGAATTTATTCTTAACTGACTTGCCTAGTTAAATAAAGGTTAAATCAAATAAATACAAATCTAACTCTGTCTTGTCTCTCCCCCTCACCCCTTCACCCCCTCTGCAGTCCTAACCTGACATGGAGGGACATACAGCACTTGTCCGTGCTGACCTCCAAGAGAAACCAGCTACATGACGAGGTGCACCAGTGGCGGAGGAACGGCGTGGGCCTGGAGTTCAACCATCTGTTTGGTTACGGTGTGCTGGACGCTGGCGGCATGGTCAAGATGGCCAAGGAGTGGAAGACTGTCCCCGAGCGTTTTCACTGCGTGGCTGGATCATTGCAGGATGTCCAGTAAGTGACCGGGCACTGTACAGACAATACATTACCGACCTGGCGGAAAATAGAATTAGTACTAAGATGTACAGTCGTGGCCAAAAGTTTTGAGAATGACACAAATATAAATATTCACAAAGTCTGCTGCCTCAGTGTCTTTAGATATTTTTCTCAGATGTTACTATGGAATACTGAAGTATAATTACAAGCATTTCATATGTGTCAAAGGCTTTTATTGACAATTACATTAAGTTGATGCAGAGTCAATAATTGCAGTGTTGACCCTTCTTTTTCAAGACCTCTGCAATCCGCCCTGGCATGTTGTCAATTAACTTCTGGGCCACATCCTGACTGATGGCAGCCCATTCTTGCATAATCAATGCTTGGAGTTTGTCAGAATTTGTGGGGTTTTGTTTGTCCACCCGCCTCTTGAGGATTTGCCACAAGTTCTCAATGGGATTAAGGTCTGGGAGTTTCCTGGCCATGGACCTAAAATATTGATGTTTTGTTCCCCGAGCCACTTAGTTATCACTTTTGCCTTGTGGCAAGGTGCTCCATCATGCTGGAAAAGGCATTGTTCGTCACCAAACTGTTCCTGGATGGTTGGGAGAAGTTGCTCTCGGAGGATGTGTTGGTACCAGTCTTTATTCATGGCTGTGTTCTTAGGCAAAATTGTGAGTGAGCCCACTCCCTTGGTTGAGAAGCAACCCCACACATGAATGGTCTCAGGATGCTTTACTGTTTGCATGACACAGGACTGATGGTAGCGCTCACCTTGTCTTCTCCGGACAAGCTTTTTTTCAGATGCCCCAAACAATCGGAAAGGGGATTCATCAGAGAAAATGACTTTAAACCAGTCCTCAGCAGTCCAATCCCTATACCTTTTGCAGAATATCAGTCTGTCCCTGATGTTTTCCCTGGAGAGAAGTTGCTTCTTTGCTGCCCTTCTTGACACCAGGCCATCCTCCAAAAGTCTTTGCCTCACTATGCGTGCAGAAGCACTCACACCTGCCTGCTGCCATTCCTGAGCAAGCTCTGTACTGGTGGTGCCCCGATCCCGCAGCTGAATCAACTTTAGGAGATGGTCCTGGCGCTTGCTGGTCTTTCTTGGGCGCCCTGAAGCCTTCTTCACAACAATTGAACCGCTCTCCTTGAAGTTCTTGATGATCCAATAAATGGTTGATTTAGGTGCAATCTTACTGGCAGCAATATCCTTGCCTGTGAAGCCCTTTTTGTGCAAAGAAATGATGACGGCACGTGTTTCCTTGCAGGAAACCATGGTTGACAGAGGAAGAACAATGATTCCAAGCACCACCCTCCTTTTGAAGCTTCCAGTCTGTTATTCGAACTCAATCAGCATGACAGGGTGATCTCCAGCCTTGTTCTCGTCAACACTCACACCTGTGTTAACGAGAGAATCACTGACATGATGTCAGCTGGTCCTTTTGTGGCAGGGCTGAAATGCAGTGGAAATGTTTTGGGGGGATTCCGTTCATTTGCATGGCAAAGAGGGACTTTGCAATTAATTGCAGTTCATCTGATCACGCTTCATAACATTCTGGAGTATATGCAAATTGCCATCATACAAAATGAGGCAGTAGACTTGTGAAAATTAATATTTGTGTCATTCTCAAAACTTTTGTCCACGACCGTAGGTTTGTTTGTATTTAGCTACAGTTGAAGTCAGAAGATTAAATAAACCTACGCCAAATACATTTAAACTCAGTTTTTCACAATTCCTGACATTTAATCCTGGTAAAAATTTGCTGTCTTAAGTCAGTTAGGATCACAACTTTATTTTAAGAATGTGAAATATCAGAATAATAGTAGAGTGAATAATTTTTTCTGCTTTTATTTCTTTCATCACATTCCCAGTGGCTCAGAAGTTTACATACACTAAAATAGTATTTGGTGGCATTGCTTTTACATTGTTTAACTTGGGTCAAACATTTAGTGTAGCCTTCCACAAGCTTCCCACAATAAGTTGGGTGAATTTTGGCCCATTCCTCCTGACAAAGCTGGTGTAACTGAGTCAGGTTTGTAGGCCTCCTTGCTCAAACACACTTTTTCAGTTCTGCCCACAAATTTTCTATAGGATTGAGGTCAGGGGTTTGGGATGGCCACTCCAATACCTTGACTTTGTTGTCCTTAAGCCATTTTGCCACAACTTTGGAAGTATGCTTGGGGTCATTGTCCATTTGGAAGACCCATTTGGAAGACCCATTGCCACCTAGCTTGAACTTCCTGACTGATGTCTTGAGATATTGCTTCAATATATCCACATAAATTTCCTCCCTTATGATGCCATCTATTTTGTAAAGCGCACCAGTCACTTCGGCAACAATGCACCCCCACAACATGATGCTGCCACCCCCGTGCTTCATGGGTGGAATGGTGTTCTTCGGCTTGCAAGCTCCCCCTTTTACCTCCAAACATAATGATGGTCATTATGGCCAAACAGTTCTATTTTTGTTTCATCAGACTAGAGGACATTTCTCCAAAAAGTATGATCTTTGTCCCCATGTGCAGTTGCAAACCGTAGTCTGGCTTTTTAATGGTGGTTTTGGAGCAGTGGCTTCTTCCTTGCTGAACAGCCTTTCGGGTTATGTCAATATAGGACTCGTTTTACTGTGGATATAGATACTTTTGTACCTGTTTCCTCCAGCATCTTCACAAGGTCTTTTGCTGTTGTTCTGGGATACATTTTCACTTTTCACACCAAAATACATTAATCTCTAGGAGACAGAACGCGTCTCCTTCCTGAGCGGCATGATGGCTGCGTGGTCCCATGGTGTTTATACTTGCGTACTATCGTTTGTACAGATGAACGTGGTACCTTCAGGCGTTTGGAAATTGCTCCCAAGAATGAACCAGACTTGTGGATGTCTACAATTATTTTCTGAGGTCTTGGCTAATTTCTTTTGATTTTCCCTTGATGTCAAGCAAAACTCAAACTGAGTTTGAAGGTAGTCCTTGAATTACATGTCACGTCCTGACCATAGTGCTTATGTGTTTTGCTTGTTTTAGTGTTGGTCAGGACGTGAGCTGGGTGGGCATTCTATGTTGTGTGTCTAGTTTGTCTGTTTCTGTGTTCAGCCTGATATGGTTCTCAATCAGAGGCAGCTGTCAATCGTTGTCCCTGATTGAGAATCATATATAGGTGGCTTGTTTTGTGTTGGGGATTGTGGATGGTTGTCTTCTGTCTTTGTGTTCTGCACCAGATAGGACTGTTTCGGTTTTCACATGTCTTGTTTTGTTGTTTGTAGTGTTCTAAATGATTCTTTATTAAATCATGTTGAACACTAGCCGCGCTGCATTTTGGTCCTCTCCTTCATCAACGGAAGAAAACCGTTACATTACATCCACAGGTACACCTCAATTTGACTCAAATTATGTCAATTAGCTTATCAGAAGCTTCTAAAGCCATGACATCATTTTCTGGAATTTTCCAAGCTGTTTAAAGGCACAGTCAACTTAGTGTATGTAAACTTCTGACCCAGTGGGTGATAAGTGAAATAATCTGTCTGTAAACAATTGTTGGAAAAATTACTTGTGTCATGCACAAAGTATATGTCCTAACCGACTTGCCAAAACTATAGTTTGTTATCAAGAAACGTGTGGATTGGTTGAAAAACGCATTTTGATGTCTCCAACCTCAGTATGTAAACTTCGGACTTCAACTGTATGTCTGCTCCATTTCCTGACTATGTTGTTCCTCTGCAGTTCGACCCATAAAACATAATAAAAAAGTCTGTCTCGTCCAGGACCGGAGTCTATGCAGATAGTCAATCAGAGCTACAGTAGGCCTTTATGCAAATAAGTTATTTGCCACATGGGCCTGACATCATTCACTTTGAACTCGACTGTGTGTTTCCAGGCTGTAGCAACAGTACGACTTTAGATCATTAGTACGCATCCTTCTGCAGCCTGCCAATGCAAGCGTGTCCCAACCCATGTTTTGACAAGTGAATGGGAACTTGCCTGCCTTCCCGCTCATTTAGCCAATGCCAAATAAAAATGATTGACAACTAGGGGTATGTTCATAAATTGCCTCCAGTGTGTCAGAGTGCGCTCTGGGTTGTTTGTATATTCAGAGCATTGTCAGATTGTCTGTTCATAAATTCTGAGCTTTTCGGTCTCCGAGGGTTCAGAGCATACACTGCGCTATTGATACAGGACGCTCAGGCCGAGGAGTAGGGTTGATCTGCACATTCCTCACAATGGCAGTTAAGCAACCAAGCTGACTGACTAAAGTTGGCTAGCTGCTTCCAGACACAAATGAGAGAACACCTAGTAGAGCTGGTTAGCTTGTTTACATTATCCAGAGCATTAGTGACTAACTGTGCTGATGGCAACCATTGAATTACTTTTTTGCCGAAGTTCACTGGCACCGGTCATATTCAGCGGGTGTTGCGCATTCATAAGTGCTCTGAAATCGGAGTAGATAGCCAGAGTGAATTTACGAATGCAAGAGATATGCTGATCTAGATAAAAGTCGTTCAAGTTCAGCATAGCTAGCTAGCGAAGTGATTCACATTTCTCACCAGCTAACCAAATGACACATGCATCTCTATCTGTAGCCACCGAAAAACCATATGAGGGGAAAAAGTCGGTGGCTCATCCTCCAATGACATGATATCCTTCCAGCAGCTCTCTAACTAACTAGCTAATGTTAAGCTATATGTTTTTAGCTTGCTACAGTAAATAAATAGCTACATAAATAGATACGCTAGCATATGACTGACTTGTGATCATTGCCCTTGCTAGTTTGATTGTATTGACATTCCCAGAGTTAGTTGCATTCATGCGTTTTTGCCCAAAAACATCCCAAATGGGTGGAGGCAGCAAAAAAATGTACCAGGCCAGCTGTGATTCACAACCTGATAGCAATATTTTTTGGACTACCAAGACATGTATTGGTGAATTAAGTATCTCTTCTGCTAACAATACCTTACTGTCCATCATGGAATTTTGAGTCAAACAGAGCCTATTTTTAAAACCTCTTATGAAGTTGGTTTTGTTGCATGAATTGGGAATTTGATACACTACATCGAATCAACCTACAAAGAATCCTAGAGAAGAACCCGGCTCTGAGGGGTGGCCAGTCCTCTTCTCACTATGCCGGGTGGAGATTATAAGAGGACATGGCCATTAAGGCCAGATTGTTCTTCAAGATGTCCAAACGTTCATAGATGACCAGCAAGGTCAAATAATAATCACAGTGGTTGTAGGTACCATGTCAGTTCCTCAGGTGTAAATGATGTCAGATGGCTTTTCACAGCACACACAGAGACAGAGACAGAGACAGAGACAGAGACAGAGAGACTATTGCAGCATAGATACTGGAGGCTGAGACAGGGGGGGGGGGGGGGGGGGGCGGGGGACACTGTGGCCCCATCTGACGATACCCGTGGACAGGGCCAACCAGGCAGCATATAATCACATCCACTTTGCCAAAGCACAGCCCCCACACCACTAGAGGGATATCGACAGACCAACTTACTACCCTGAGACAAGGCTGAGTATAGCCCATGAAGATCTTCTCCACCGCACAAGCCCTAGGGGGCTCAAAACTCTAAATGACCAAAAGTATGTGGACACCTGCTGGTCTTTCATCTCATTCCAAAATTAAGGGCATTAATATGGAGTTGGTCCCCTCTTTGCTGCTATAACAGCCTCCACTCTTCTGGGAAGGCTTTCCGCTAGATGTCGGAACATTGCTGCGGGGACTTGCTTCCATTCAGCCACAAGATCATTAGTGAGGTCGGGCACTGATGAGGGGCAATTAGGCCTGGCTCGCAGTCAGCTTTCCAATTCATCCCAAAGGTGTTCGATGGGGTTGAGGTCAGGGCTCTGTGCAGGCCAGGCAAGTTCTTCCACACAGTTCTCGCCAAACCATTTTTGTATGGACCTCGCTTTGTGCACTGGGCAATTATCATACTGAAATGGGAAAGTACCTTCCCCAAACTGTTGCCACAAAGTTGGAAGCACAGAATTGTCTAGAATGTCATTGCATGCTGTAGCGTTAAGATTTCCCTTCTTCAATAAACTTTAAAGTTGGCACTATGCTTTGGGGCAGGTAGAATTCTCCTGGCATCTGCCAAACCCAGATTCGTCCATCGGACGAGTAAAGCGTGATTCATCACTCCAGAGAAAATAAAATAAAAATGTGAGAAATTATGCCACCACAGATCAATAAACTGTTTCAAAGGAGATACATGCTTGAAATTAACACCTTGATCATCATATTCATCAGGGCACACTGTCGGAAAAGGTTTTTACAACAGAAAAATATATTGATTTTGCAGGAAAAAGTTAATACAATTGCATATTTTATGATAAAGAAATGCTTTATTTTGATTTATCAAGTGAATCTCAATCTCCAATAATGAATGCCCGCTAAGATTGGGGTAGCAGGAAGGTAACAAATTCTAGTCTAAGCCTAACCAGAAAGCACATGCTTCGGTTTCCTAGAATAATTTAATGGCAAACCAAGCATGGTTTCTATCATTGTTGTGTTTCTGTGGGGGAGCAGGATTTGAGGCAGCACTAGTGCTCTGTCAGGGTCTGCTGGGTCCATGCTAAGTAGGTCAGGTAATAGAAGGAGCTGTGAGTGCTGAGGTCTAGACAGACTGGGCTATGGTAAATACTCTGCACCAGCAGGCTGAATCTCAGATTTAATTAGATACAGGGACACCTGTGGTCTCAAGGAGCTGACCAGAATACTGATTATGTTATTATTTCTCTCTCTCTCTCTCTGTCCTTCCGTTTCTTCTTCTACACCTGCATTGCTTGCTGTTTGGGGTTTTAGGCTGGGTTTCTGTACAGCACTTTGAGGTATTAGCTGATGTACGAAGGGCTATATAAATACATTTGATCTTCCTCTCTCGAATCTCTCTCTTCCTTAATACATTTTTGTATTCCCGTTTCCTTTTTTGTTAACTCCATCTTCCTCTCTATATCTTTCTGTCATGTTTTCCTTTCTCCATCTCCCCGTATTTCTGTCGTTCTCTGACCCTTCCTTTCCCACCTTTCATCTTCTGTCTCCCGTTCAAGTCTTCTCCATCTCTCTCCCCCTGTTGTCCCTTTTCATTATCCTCCCTTTATCACCTTTTTTCCTTTGTCTCACTTGACTCTTCTTTTGCCCTCACCTTCCTAATCCCCCCCCCATCTCTCCCTTCAGTATGATCCAATCGGGTGACAAGCTGATCCTGACCATCTCCACTGACTCCTGCCAGGGGAAGGACAACTTTGTCCGCTACCTGGAGCACGTTCAGGCTGTGGTCACAGTCAATGGTAGTCGCCGTGGCGACCTCAACATCAACATGACCTCCCCCATGGGCACCAAGTCCATCCTGCTGAGCTGCCGGCCCCGGGACGACGATGCCAAGGTGGGCTTTGACAAGTGGCCCTTTATGACCACACACACCTGGGGAGAGGACCCCCGCGGGACATGGGTCCTGGAGGTGGGCTTCCAGGGAGACAAGCCACAGAGAGGGGCCCTGAAGGAGTGGAACCTCATGCTCCATGGAACACAAAGTGCCCCTTACATAGACCAGATAGTGCGCGACTACCAGTCCAAACTAGCCATGTCAAAAAAGGAGGAGCTGGAGGAAGAGCTGGACGAAGCAGTGGAGAGGAGTCTGAAGAGCCTGCTGAGTAAAAACTAGCTGACGTAGCTAACTCAACACCGTCTGGTCAGGTCTGCATGCCGGGCCGCTCTTGCTCTCTACTTCTCTCCTATCTTTCTCTCACTTCCCCTCTCTTTTTCTCACACTTTCCACTTCTCTCACTTTCTCTGCCCCTTCTCGCTTTATCTTGCCCTCTCTCACACTTTCTCTCCCGACTCCCTTTCTCTCCTCTCTCATTTTCTTTCCTACCCTCCCAACCTTTTCTCTGTTTTTCTGTGTTTATATTAGCCATCTACTTGCAACGAATGTTTCTGGTAATCCGAAGATGATGATGATGATGATAAAAGTGTAACCTTAAAATAATCTGATCTATAGAGAAAACAAAAAGATCCTATCTGGCTTTCGGTCTATGTTTTTTTACACATGACAAAAATGTATATAAACATAATGCATCCCCTATATGGTGTTCTTGCTTTCCCCCATTCCTCCACCTCTGGTAAACCAACTGTTGTACAGTTTGTGACTGTAAATTATTTTCAGTGTCATTCTACTTAAAGTTTAATATCTTGCAAACAGAGCAGTGATACTTCTTTCCGTTTATATTCTTGTGACAAGCAACTGTTTCTATATAAACAAGACAAGGATTGTGTGATTTATTTTGCAGCCTGTGGTCCTCAAAGCGTATTGCAGAATAACCTTTGTCGTATACTATAATAAATCTATTTAGCTGTTTGTTAAAGCACTTCAGTGATTTGCACCACTCTGCAATGCACAGGCAGGTAGAAGAAATGTCTTGTTTGTCATTTGAATGAGGAAGAGAAATACAACTGGAAGATAGGTCAGACCCTGGGTATGTGGCTCTGTATTCCAATTTCACTTTCTAAGGTAAGTAATTTGGCCTTACAATGCTCAATGCTAGACAATTGAAGCCTATGCTGTAATGGGAAGCACTTATCTGTTCACTCAAGAGCACAAAGCACAGGGACATTTACATCACACACTGGGTGTGGGACCAGGACCGGGAATATAGTATAAAACAGCTTCTTCTTCTCCCACTCTCTGTATCTCTTACTTTTGTTATTCTGTCATACACACACACACACACACACACACGTTTTCTGGCTCTCTCTTTCTCTCTCTCTTGTCTGTCCCTCTAAGGGAAAGTGGATTATGCAGAGTTCAGAGGTCGCTGTCTGCTCCTCCAGTTCATCTCAATGAAAAATGGATGACTCTCCTTCAGTAACTGCACCTATCACTCCGTGCTGAGGGACACCCAGTGTTTACTAAACACTGCACTAGCTCAGTCTAGTTTCCTCACTCTGACGCCTCTAGTATGCAAGTCAAACAGGGTGATCAGGTAAAAACTAGGCATCCATCACCTCTACCATCATTATAAAGTAAGTTAATAGTGCTTTATCTGCATACAAAAAGTAAAAATCTGGAACATCCACTGTTATTATTCAAAGAATATAATATGAATCAATATATTTTTGGCACATTTCAATGGATTGTAATGGAACAAAGCTATGACTGTGTCATAGGAGCGGTGCTAACGTCAAAACACAAAGACAGTAGAGCTTTGCGCTTTTAAAGCTTGATTCTTCTTTATTATTAAAGCAATTTTATACACAGAAAGTCTGTGTTGAGGGCAGTCGACGGCATCCAATTGAACAAATGAGCTCTTGGGTTTGGGGGCAGGTTTGGTTTGGAAGGGTGGCAAACATCCATGAGGGCAGTAGCATGTCATCAATTTTTTAAAATGTTAGAGGTTTTTTCACACGTCAAAGCCATGTTTACTCTACTTTGGGGGTTGAGATGACAAGGGAGCTTGTAGTTTTGATGTTCGTACTTCATGCTTTCAGACAGTAAAGGCATAAGGTTACGGCGTAGGTAGAAAACAACAATAGTAGCATTATGTAACCAGCTAACACTTGCTGAACGCAAAGCCAGAAAGCGTGAGCGAATAGAGGAGCAGTATCAGGAAGAACTGTCTCTTTAAGGTTGGTTTCATATAGGGTGGGAACAGTGTCTTTAGAATGTGTCTTTTGCAGAGTCACATAATGGCTCAGTGTTTGTTCTTACTGGCATAAGGTGAGGTGAAACTTGTGAGGAGCCTGTATAGATATTTTGGCCAAGGTCGACCTTATCTCAGACTCAGTTCTTCTTTTTGCTGGTCTTCTCGATCATGGTCTCCACCACCATGGCTGTCTCCTCATAGCCCCTGGTCTTGCGGTTGTTGGAGAACTTTTCCACTGACTCCACCATCTCCACCTTCTCGTAGCTCATGGAGTCAGGCGGCATGCTCCTAGCGCCGCGGGGGAAGGGCATGGGAGGAGGGCCCCTGCGGTGACTGTCGTCTTTACCCCCCTTGGGTCCGGAGGGATTGCTGGAGCCTTTGGGGTCAGGGTCTGGAGCTGGGGCAGGGTTGGGCTGTGGGGGGGGAGTAGGGTTCTTAGGCCTAGGCTCGGGGTCTCCGCCCCTAGATTTCCCCTTCCCACCACCTTTTCCGCCCTTATCGTCTCCTTTTCCTCCCTCTCCGTCAGAGGGTGGGGTGGGGGTACGGGGACCAGGGGGTGGCATGGGCTGAGGATGAGGGGGGTTGGGGGAGGGGGTGTAAGGCCCGAAGGGGTCATAAGGGGAGACCATGCCGTTGCGGATGGTGACGAAGACATGTCCGGCGGAGGGGCTGGAGGTGTAGAAGTGGGGGTGGGGGTAGCTTCCATCGCCTGTCACCAGCACATAGCGCCCCTTGGTGTAAAAGTCAGCAATTGGCTCTGGCTTCTTGTACTTCCTCATTCGGTCTCTGACGATGTTACAAAGCGTGTCGAAGGCTTTGCTGATCTGAGCCCCATCTGGCACGTCCTGGGGCGTGTACAGGGACCTCTGCTCCTCCCTCTTCACCTCGCCTTCCTCCCCTGCCACCCCTCGCTTCTCGTCCTCCATGTGTTCAGCTCCACCGACTCTCTCCTCCTGGCCGCTGTCCATCACATCTTTGGGGCTGATCTCCTTCTTCTTCAGGACCTTCTTGGCCAGGTTCTTCTGGCGAGGCTTGACACTGGTGATGTCCTGGATGGCTCGGGTGATGTCTGGAGATAACAAAACAATACACTCACATTCTAAATACATTATCCAAGGAGGATAGTACCCCTACGGGACCATGATCATCCTTATCTGCCATGAATAAACCTCAGGAGGATCCTTGTGCTTGTGCTTTCTGTTCTATGGTCTTTGTATCTGTGTGGGTAGGATACACATCACTGTGTGGCTGAACACATTAGGGTTCTAGCTAGTGTGGTTATAGCCTATGATGACGATGGGGTGTTGTGTGTCTGCTCTGTATGGAGACTATCCGTGTGAAGCAGCTGTGGAATGAGACGTGGCATGTCCTCACCTCTGCCCCTGCTCGACACAGTGGGTGTGTGGGTGTAGCGGTAATTGGTGGTGAACAAGGTAATGGGAGTCCCAATTATCGCTGAATTCAACCTGTGGAAGAGAATGATGAAGAAATGTTAGTTACCACCACAGCAAGTGATAGTGTATTTTTATGTGTTAGTAATAAACATTATACAAATGTTTTATTTAACCTTTTATTTAACTAGGCAAGTCAGTTAAGAACAAATTCTTATTTACAATGACGGCCAAACCCTAACCCGCACGCCAATTGTGCGCCGCCCTATGGGACTCCCAATCGAACCAGGGTCTGTAGTGACGCCTCCAGCACTTGGGGAGCCCAAATTGAAATGCTGACTGCGACACAGGTCCGATTGCCAAACATCAGTGCCTGACCTCACTAATGCTCTTGTGGCTGAATGGAAGCAACTCCCCGCAGCAATTTTCAATATCTAGTGGAAAGCCTTCACAGAAGAGTGGAGGTTTGTTATAGGGGGAGCAACTCTATATTAATGCCTATGACTTTAGAATGAGATGTTCGACGAGCAGGTGTCCACATACTTTGGTCAGTAGCCGGAAGGTTGCTAGTTCGAATCCCGGAGCTGACAAGGTAAAAATCTGTTGTTCTGATACTGAACAAGGCAGTTAACCCACTGTTCCTCGGCTGTCATTGTAAATAAGAATTTATTCTTAACTGACTTGTCTAGTTAAATAAAACATGGAATAAAAAAATGTATCCCAAAGGTGTATGATGGGGTTGAAGTCGGGGCTCTGTGCAGACCAGTCAAGTTCTTCCAAACCAATCTCAACAAACTATTTCTGTATGAACTGTGCTTTGTGCACGGGGCATTGTCATGCTGAAACATGAAAGGGCCTTCCCCAAACTGTTGCTACAAAGTTGGAAGCACAGAATCCTCTAGAATGTCATTGTATGCTGTAGTGTTAAGATTTCCCTTCAATGGAAGTAAGGGCCCTGCTTCAAATCATGAAAAACAGCCCCCGACTATTATTCCTCCTCCACCAAACTTTACAGTTGGCACTATGCATTGGGGCAGGTAGCGTTCTCCTGGCATCCCCCAAACCCAGATTTGTCAGTCGGACTGCCAGATGGTGAAGCACTTCAGAGAATACGTTTCCACTGCTTCAGAGTCAAATGGCAGCGAGCTTTACACCACTCCAGCCGACGCTTGGCATTGCGCATAGGGATCTTAGGCTTGTGTGCGGCTGCTTGGCCATGCAAACCCATTTCATGAGGCTCCTGCCGAACAGTTATTTTGCTGACGTTGCTTCCAGAGGCAGATTCAAACTCAGTAATGAGTGTTGCAACCGAGGACAGACGACTTTTACATGCTACCCGCTTCAGCACTCGGCAGTCCCGTTCTGTGAGCTTGTGTGGCCTACCTCTTCGCGGCTGAGCCACTGTTGCTCCTAGACATTTCAACTTCACAATAACAGCATTTACAGTTGACTGGGGCAGCTCTAGCAGGGCAGAAATTTGATGAACTGACTTGTTAGAAAGGTGGCATCCTATGACGGTGCCACGTTGAACGTCTGTGCTCTTCAGTAAGGCCATTCTACTGCCAATGTTTGTCTATGGAGATTGCATGGCGGTGTGCTCGATTTTCAACACCTGTCAGCAACGGTGTGGCTGAAATTGCTGAATCCACATACTTTTGTATATGTAGTGTATGCATCTGTTGCTCACAAGTACCTTTAAAAAAGGTAGGGGCGTTGATCATGCAACGCGACACATCTCCTTTGCATAGAGTTGATCTGCTGTTAATTGTGGCCTGTGGAATGTTGTCGAACTCATCTTCAATCGCTGTACGAACTTGCTAGATATTGGTGGGAAATGGAACATGCTGTCGTATACATCGATCCAGAGCATCCCAAACATACTCAATGGGTGACATGTCTGGTGAGTATGCAGGCCATGGGAGAAATGTGACATTTTCAGCTTCCAGGAATTGTGTACAGATCCTTGCAACATGGGGCCATGCATTTCCATGCTGAAACGTGAGGTGATGACGGCGAATGAATGGCACGACAATGGGCCTCAGGATCTTATCATTGTATCTCTGTGCATTCAAATTGCCATTGATAAAATGCAATTGTGTTCGCTTATGAGTGCCAAAACCATAACCCCACCGCCAACATTAACAACATTGACATCAGCAAACCGCTCACCCACACGACGCTATACATGCTGTCTGTTATCTGCCTGGTACAGTTGAAACCGGGATTTGTCCATGAAGAGCACACTTCTCCAGAGTGCCAGTGGCCATCGAAGGTGAGCATTTGCCCACTGAAGTCGGTTACGACGCCAAACGGCAGTCAGGTCAAGACCCTGGTGAGGACTACAATGTAGATGTGCTTCCCTGAGAAGGTTTCTGACAGTTTGTGCAGAAATTCTTTGGTTGTGTCAAATCAGAGTTTCAGCTGTCTGGGTGGCTGGTCTCAGACGATCCCGCAGTTGAAGAAACCATATGTGAAGGTCCTGGGCTGGCGTAGTTACATGTGGTCTGCGTTGGACGTATTGCCAAATTCTCTAAAACGAAGTTGGAGGCGGCTACTGGTAGAGAAATGAACATAAAATTCTTTGGCAACCGCTCTGGTGGACATTCCTGTAGTCAGCATGCCAAATGCACACTCCCTCAAAACTTGACACATCTGTGGCATTGTGTCATGTGACAAAACTGCACATTTTAGTGGCCTTTTATTGTCCCCAGCACAAGATGCACCTGTGTAATTAGCATGCTGTTTAATCAGCTTCTTGATATGCCACACCTGTCAGGTGGATGGATTAGTTTTGCAAAGGAGAAATTATAATTGGCTGGGATGTAAACACATTTGTGCGCAAAATTTGAGAGAAATACAATTTTTGTGCATATGGAACATTTCTAGGATCTTTTATTTCAGCTCATGAAACCAACACACTACATGTTGCGTTTATATTTTTGTGCAGTATACTTTTCGAATTTTGCATTGAGAGACTGAAAAGAAAACATGGTAATACAGTAAACAAAATAAAGATTAGGCAATATTAAAGGGAATTAAATAGTACACAAAAAATAAATAACACTGAAGAGATATTCAACCATTATCGAACAAATCTGAGGTGGAAAAACACACAAATATAATATCCCAAACTGCCACCATGTGACTGATACAGTATAGTCTACTACTGGTTTTCCAAGAGTCAATACTTTGAAGTGCTGCCTATATCCAATAGCAGCAGGACACTGGTCACTGTCTGTTGTGGTTAGAAAATTACCTGTTGTCCTCGTTCTCAATGATCCTCTTGTACCTCTCCAGCTCATTCTCCAGTGAGGTCTGGTACATGGCCAGGTGGCGACACTCATTTGTGTATTTCTCCAGGGATCTCTCGGCTTCCTCGATGTCCTTCCTCAGAGACTCAATCTGCTCGTTGTACAACTGGATCTCATCGTCATAGCTCTCCTGGGTGCTCTTGATGGAACTCTCCAACACTGACGTCTGGCACAGACAGACAGACGGATGGACGGAGAGATACTGTAAACTGCTTCTTTAAAAAAAACTGAATGCATTTCATATTTCCATTAAGGGTTAAGCTAATGACAACCAAACTTAAAGGGATAGCTCACCCAAATTACTACATTACATATTGGTTTCCTTACCCTGTAAAGCATCTATGTTCAAGGTATGACAGCACTCCATGTATTGCTTTAGTTTCCCTGGCACTGTTTCCAAATGCTAAAGTTTTAGCATTTGTGGCACAAATCCCATTCAAGTAATGTCCAGATCATCTGAAAGTCTACAATTGATTGTGAAGCTCACCAAAGTCACTTAAATATCCTTAGTTTGCTGAACAGTATTTGGTAACAGTGCCAGCCACTGCCAGGGAAACTAAACCAAAGCAACGTGTATATCGGAAACCAATGTGTAATTTTGTAAATTGGATGAACAATCCCTTACATTTCTTGTCGAGAAAATAAACATGGACTTTGATGTTTGATGTATAATTTTTTACTGATATTAGTTTTCTAAGAAATACACCTGTATTTTCCAACATCTCTGTAGCTTTTATCACCTTTACTCACTCATCTGCAGGTGAGGACTGGCACCTACTGGCACCCCTTTGCAACTACAACCAATTTACAGTATGTACTGTACTCCATGGGTACGTCTCAACTTTCTACCTCAAGTAAAGCGGCTACCTCATCTCCCTTCCTCACTAATATGCATAGGGGGTAGGGCTTAAGGGTTGATTTGGAGTGGGACAATTTCAAACAATTGAGCTTGAGATGCTTCCTAAATTGTCATAGTGACGGAGACAGGGACCTACCTCGTACTGCAGATGCTGCTTCTGTGCTTGGAGCTGGCAGAGGGCGCTCTTGTACTCCTCCAGCTGACTCTGCAGGGCTGGAACTCTCCTCTGGGCCAGCTGCTTCTCCTGCTCCTTCACACAGAGGGAGGACAAACCAGTTATAATACACACTGATCACACAGAGGCAAGACGGGCCAGTTATAACACAGAGACCACACAGAGGGACTACAGGCCAGTTATAACACAGAGATCACACAGAGACAAGACGGGCCAGTTATAACACAGAGACCACACAGAGGGACTACAGGCCAGTTATAACACATAGAGATCACACAGAGACAAGACAGGCCAGTTATATTACAGCTAGATAGGCATTCAAAACATCAAGTGCTTTACTTGAAACTTCAAACACAGACAAGCAAACAGCTTACAGACTAACTGACTGCATCAGCATACTTTCTGCTGAGAGACAACATGACACACAGAGCTGGGATTACCTGTCATAACACACAGAAGCGTATTATAAAAGGCAGTCACACTTCACAGAAAGGTCAGTACACCTCAACACATTGGAAGACATTTTCCAGTCACGGACACACGGTTATCCACAAAGTTCTGCACACGTAGCTGATTTCAAGGCCCTATTGTTATCTGGTCTGACACCTGTGGTCTGACTCAGCTGGTTCCCCTGGAAACAGACAAACGCATGTGACAGGGGGAGACCTTACCTCAGAGGTGCCCACGGCCATATTTGGCACCAGGTGTATCGTCTGGTTGATCTGGTGGAGGATATTCACGTAGGTCTGGATCTCTGACAGGTTCTATGGGGGGAGGAGACATTTCCCAAGAAATGATTAGACCCTGGACTCCACATACACAGCGCACACAACTCTGAGGAAAATAAAGAGAAATGTCATACAGGGTGGGTGTATTTAACAAGGTTGCAGTATTAGAGTACAGTACACAATGTCTATGTACTCTAATCACCCACCCTATTATTTTACCAGTGACAGAATTGGTCAAATTTAGATCCTACATTTGTAAATTGTAATACGTGATGCTATGCACTCTGTATCTGTATCCCTTTGCAATAAATCTGATGTAAATGTATAAATGTACAGTATAAAGGCAGAATGAGTTTGTAATAGATTGCAGGTGATTTGTACAGTGAATTCGGGAAGTATTCAGACCCCTTGACTTATTTCTACTTTTTATTATGTTACAGCCTTATTCTAAATGGATTAAATTGCATCCTGTTTCCATTGATCATCTTTGAGATGTTCCTGCAACTTGATTGGAGTCCAGCTGTGGTCAATTCAATTGATTGGGCATGATTTGGAAAGGCACACACCTGTCTATATAAGGTCATACAGTTCACAGTGCATGTCAGAGCCAAAACCAAGCCATGAGACCGAGGAATTGTCCGTAGAACTCCAAGACAGGATTGTGTCGAGGCACATATCTGGGGAAGGGTACCAAAACAATTCTGCAGGATTGAAGGTCCCCAAGAACACAGTGGCCTCCATTATCATTCTTAAATGGAAGAAGTTTGGAACCACCAAGACTCTTCCTAGAGCTGGCCACCTGGCCAAACTGAGCAATCGGGGGAGAAGGGCCTTGATCAGAGAGATGACCAAGAACCCGATGTTCACTCTGACAGAGTTCCCGAGTTCTTCTGTGGGGATGGGAGAACCTTCCAGAAGGACAACCATCTCTGCAGCACTCCACCAATCAGGCCTTTATGGTAGAGTAGCCAGACGGAAGCCACTCCTCCGTATAAAGCAAATGACAGCCCGCTTGTAGTTTGCCAAAAGGCCCCTAAAGATTCTCAGACCATGAGAAACAACATTCTCTGGTCTGATGAAACCACAAAAAAACTCTTTGGCCTGAATGCCAAGCGTCACATCTGGACTGAAGGTTCCCCTTTCAACAGGACAACAATCCTTAGCAGACAGCCAAGACCACCCAGGAGTGGCTTCGGGACAAGTCTCTGAATGTCCTTGAGTGGCCCAGCCAGAGCCCAGACTTGAACCCGATCGAACATCACTGGAGAGTACTGAAAATAGCTGTGCAGCGAAGCTCCCCATCCAACCTGATAGCGCTTAAGAGGATCTGCAGAGAAGAATGGGAGAAACTCCCCAAATACAGGTGTGTTAAGCTTGTAGCGTCATACCCAAGAAGACTCAAGCCTGTAATCGCTGCCAAAGGTGCTTCAACAAAGTACTGAGTAAAGGGTCTGAATACTTATGTAAATGTGATTTTGCATTTTCTTATTTTTTATATATTTCCAAACATTTCAAAAAAACTGTTTTTGCTTTGTCACTATGGGGTATTACGTGCAGATTGATTAGGGATTTAATTTTTTTTAATTTTTAGAATAAGGCTGTAACATATCAAAATGTGGAAAAAGTCAAGCGGTCTGAATACTTTCCGAATGCACTGTATGCTGTACACCTCTTACCTTTCTGTGTCTGTCTTTGGTGGTGTTGATGTCATCCTGAAGGAACTGGGTCTGGATCTGAAACTCCAGGTTCCTGAGCAGGTTATGGTCAGCCTCCTAGGAGAGGAGAAGAAAGGGGAAAAGGAGGCGTGGCGAGGAGAGAAGAGGAGAAAAAAAATAAGAGAAGGGAAGAGAAGAAGATGGAAGAAAAGGAGAAGAAAGAGAAGTCAATAAGTCTATATCGACTCCAATCCTCATAAAGCCTCAAACAGTATGACAATGCTGGTATTGTTGAACTGAACACCACACAAAGCCTTTTTCTTCACTAGTACATTCCTCCATTAAGTCCAAAGCCTCTAAGATCAATAGAAGCAATTTTAATTCAGTTCCATCACCACACTGTATTGTCCTGATCTCATAAGCTTTGTCTCTCAGACCACAAAGTCCTACCAGGGTTGCAGTTACACAATTGAATTATGATTCTGACACTCTGGACAAAGTTTGTAGATTATTAACCAGACAGATTATATAATACATACTTTTTTGTGTCACATTGCAAAGCCCCTTTCATGCACAGGGGTATGCAGAAAACGTTACTCACAAGTTGGGTTCACAACTTGTTTTTATGACTATGCTGCTAATAATGCAGCATGACAGTTTAGCACATTATGGGAGATTTCCACAGAAACAGATGAGGTTTTCTGTAGTCCTGGACTAAAAAGCAAACTCAATAAAGAATATCCATCAAAAATATTTGTGGGTCCAGGACTAGGCTTAATCTGTGTCTGGGAAACCACCCCAATTTGTGTATTTTAACTAAAGAAAGAATCAGTCCATTTTTTGAATAATAAAAACAAACAAAAAACTGGGAAATTGTCATAGGACTCACACACATACCTTGTTGAGTTGTTCCAATGTACCCTGCAGCTGTTCTTGAAACTCACACTCATTTCTGTATCTATGGAGGACAAAACATAAATCACAAAACATAAATTCAGGAATTCCACAATTATGTGTGGCCTACCTTTTATTGATCTGTGATTTTAACAAGTTTGTGTGTTGAGCACGTAAGAGGATTGATTTTCATCTTCAGGGCTTTTCTGACTTTCCAATGTCTGTATTGATGAACTATTAATCAATACAGACATCAACCTGGCTCTCATTGAGAGCACTTGAAATGGCTGTTGCTTCCTTTTTTTCAGAACACAACCACCTGTGCAGCATTCATCTAAATCCTGTCTTGGTGTTAGAATTTAGAAATCCATGACACTTACCATGGCTGATTTCCAAGGCAATAGACACCTTTATTTGAGACAGACTTTTAGCAGTTGGACAATTTATCACAGAGAAAAGATCAGGTTATCTGGAAGCCTTCAACAGCACAAAAACAGTTTACGCTGCACCTGGTCTACATAAGGGCTCGCCACTGCACTGTGTATGCACAGAGGGTAGCCCATACACACTTTCATTCTCTCTGACCCACACATCAGTTTAAAAAAGCACATAGCCCTACTGACGCACACACAAACACACGCACTTACACTTTCAAAAGCAAGCACATCACTTACTTGTTGGTGAACTCGTCCAGCATGCGGCATGCGTCCTTCAGCTCGCGCTCAAGTTTGGCACGGTTGGCGGAGAGCTCGCAGATGCGCTGCCGGTTCAGGGCAATCTGTTCAGTAAAGGCCTCCTCAAGCCCACTGGCCTCTTCCATCCGCTGCAGCGTCTCTAGCTGCTTGCGGAACACGGAATTGCGCTGCTCCAGCACGCGTGCCCGATTAATATAGCGGGCGAAGCGGCTGTTTAGCTCCTGCAGGCTCTCCCAGCCCTGGATGGCTGAGGTGCCCGCGGATGCATCAGGGCCGTAGGGCTCCTCGAAGACATCAGAACGCTCATACTTCTCCTTGCGCACCTCGCGCAGGTAACTGGTCTTGTACATGGTGGTGGTCGTCGCTATCCCGCTGCATCGGTTGGTGTTATCCCCGGAGTGCGTTCTTCCCTGCGGCACCTTTAGTGTGTGAAAACTCGGTTGCTCACCCTCGGCTGTCTCATTTTAGACTAAAGGCTGCCTGGCACTGGGCGGCTGCGAAATAGACCCCCAAAAATCTCACGCTGGCCTGTTCCCACGCAAGCCTCACGCGTGGGACCTTCCAGAGTTTGTTAGCCTTTGTGGCTGACATTACAAACGCTCTGCCAATGATGACCAAGCAAAAAAACAAAAACAAACTAAAGGCAGGCGAGGGAGAATACTGCTGTGTCAAATGTACCATTACAAGAAGACCCTTTGTTTCCAATCAACCGTTTTTCTAGATCTTTGTTTGAGGGAATGTTCGAACATGGCCTTGGTTTACCACATGACAAAGTGGAAATTGCATGCTGTGCAGTTTGTTACAGGCCATATAAAGTTACTAATGTGCCAAAAGTAGTCTAGTAAACTCTAGAGCATATTGTGTTCTCCTTATTATAGCCTACATTAGGGAAGACCAGGGTTGGTTGAAACAGGATATAGTTTCAGTGATGGCTGGCCCATTAGGTCACAATTGGTCAACAACAAAAAAGTGTAAAACTTGTGTAAATATACAGTACCAGTCAAAACTTTAGACACACCTACTCATTGAAGGGTTTTTCTTTATTTTGACTATTTTCTACATTTTAGAATTATAGTAAAGACATCAAAACTTTGAAATAACACATGGAATCATGTAGTAACCAAAAAAGTGTTAAACAAATCAAAATATATTTTGATTAATTGTGTTTCTTGGCCCAAGCAAATCTCTTCTTGTTATTGGTGTCCTTTAGTAGTGGTTTCTTTGCAGTAATTTGACCATGAAGGCCTGATTCACGCAGTCTCCTCTGAACAGTTGATGTTGAGATGTGTCTGTTACTTGAACTTTGTGAAGCATTTATTTGGGCTGCAATCTGAGGTGTAGTTAACTCTAATGGACTTCTTCCTCTGCAGCAGAGGTAATTTTGGGTCTTCCTTTCCTGTCGCGGCCCTCATGAGAGCTAGTTTCATCATTGCGCTTGATGGTTTTTGCGACTGCACTTGAAGAAATTGTCAAAGTTCTTGAAATTTGACTGACCTTCATATCTTAAAGTAATGATGGACTGGTGTTTCTTTTTGCTTATTTAATATGGACTTGGTCTTTTACCAAATAGGGCTATATTCCGTATACCACGTCTACCTTGTCACAACACAACTGATTGGCTCAAACGCATTACAGTTTTTTTCAATTGTCTAAGCACAATTTTGAAAACAGGGCCCGGTTTGTCAAAACACTACACACAATTAGCACAACCCTACACCAAAGTAGCACAACACTTCAGATAATTTGCAAAATGGAACACTTTTGTCAAAACTATACACGACTTCATAAAAATAATATTTTGTTACCATACGAAACACACACATTTCATATGACTTCAATCTTTTTGAACCAGTTACACACTTCTGTTGCTAACCTAAAACACTTTTAGCAAATCTAATTGTCAGTGATTAGAGTAGTGTAAATGAAGTACACAGAGAAAGTGCAATTATACAAACACTACACAAGACCAACGCTGCAGACAGAGGAAAATATCATTTATTTCTCTCCATATACCCAAATCAGTCAACATGTCAACATGGAGAATCACAACAAAACATGTCCCAGTTTTCATGCTACTACAGTAGTGTGCATAACACTGTTAGCTCAGCAAACAGACAAACGTAAAATACTGTATCCAGTACAGGTTACAATTACAGTAAATAACAAAAAAAGGACAATATTGTACAGAAAATACTACAGTAAACATACTATACATTATCTCGCCTAGTTGGATCTGGCCAGAGAATTTCATCAACATCACAAGCAACATCGTCATTAGCCAGACAACGCGGGAAGAACCGTCTTGAATGTCGAATCCATCCTTGCACAGCTGCGGCGTCGACTTGGTCACAGGCGTCCTCCATAGCCTGAATGAGGGGTACCTGAGCCTGGGGCTGGAGATCGTAAACCTTCCACCGCCATGCAGAGAAAAACTCTTCGATAGGGTTTAGAAACGGAGAGTATGGTGGAAGGTATAGTACTGTCAACTGTGGATGGTGTTGAAACCAGTTCTGGACCAAAGCAGAGCGGTGGAATGACACATTGTCCCAGATGACCGTGTATTGCATCTGGTGCATTTCATTTCCTGCTGTGACGATGTGGTGCAATCGGTCCAAAAATGTGAGAATATGAGGTGTGTTGTAAGGGCCCATTTTGGCATGACGGAGGACAACCCCATGCTGTGAAATGGCAGCACAAAGGGTGATGTTACCCCCGTTCCCGACCCTCAATCCTATGTTGAGAATAATACATGTAACTTACTGGACAATGTCACAGGAAGGGGTATCACAAGTGCTGATATGGTGCATACAATAAGCGACTGATTACTGTAACTGTAGACAGATCTTCTTTCACCTGTTTTCCTGTCGAAAAGTGACATTATGACAGATGCCACTGTATATCTGCTAAGATTTGGCTGAACTCTCAGTCCAGCCTCCCTCAGCGTCAATCCGTGGTTCACAACATGGTCCACTAGTTTTGCACAAATGTCATTTGATAAGTTTGGTCCTCTTCTTCTTTGTGCACGTTCTCCTCCTGCTTCAGGTCTTCCTCGACCTCTGCCTCTTCCTCTATCTCCTTCTCCTCCTCTGTGTACTCCTCCTCTCACCCTCACTCTTCTTCTGACTCCTTCCATTTTGGTTGAACCTACCTGCTGCATTTTAATAGTGCTTAAACCTGATTGGTGTGTCTACAATTTAGCAATCATGTGTTTGTGCAACTGATGGCTGTGTTTAACAGATTGGCTCATAGGTGTGGTAATTTGACAGTCAGTGCTTTGGAATTGCAAGGAAGTGACATCATGATATACTTCTGTGTCTGATGTATACAAGTGTGTTTAGTTTTTTGCAAATCACTGTGTGTAATGTTTTGCAAATAGTGTGAAGCTGACAATGTGCTTAGAGTTGTGCAAATCTAGCCTTGTGTTTTGCTCCTTGAGTGTAAGGTTTTGCTAATTGTGAGAAAAGTTAAATTTTAGTGTGTAAGCAATCGTAAAAAAACTGTAAGAAGGAAATACATTTCACGAATTCACAAGGCACACCTGTTAATTGAAATGCATTCCAGGTGACTACCTCATTGTTATGTATACTCCCTCTCTGGCGCTCGAGGTCACCAGGCTGCTCATTATTACGCACAGCTGTCACCATCGTTACGCGCACCAGCGCCTCAGACTCACCTGGACTCCATCACCTGCCTGATTACCTTCCCTATATATGTCACTCCCTTTGGTTCTTTCCCTAGGTGTTATTGTTTTTGTTTCAGTGTTTCATGTCTGTATGCTACTCATGTTTCTTGTTTTGTTCCTTGTGTTAGTTATTGTTAAAGTCACTCCCAGTACTTGCATCCTGACTCCCAGCGTACACGTTACACTCATAAAGCTGGATGAGAGAATGCCAGGAGTGTGGTGCAACGCTGTAATCAAGGCAAAGGGTGACTACTTTGTAGAATTTCTTTGTTTACAATAGTGCTAACTCAGATAATAGCATCGTTTGCTTTCGCCGAAAAGCCTATTTGAATTCTGACATGTTGGCTGGATTCACAACCAGTGCAGCTTTAATTTGGTATCTTTCATGTGTGATTTTATGAAAGTTAGATTTTTATAGTAATATATTTGAATTTGGTGCTCTGCATTTTTACTGTCTTTTGGCCAAGTGGGACGTTAGCGTCCCACATATCCCAGAGAAGTTAACAAACAGATCACCGACCATTTCGAATCCCACCGTACCTTCTCCACCATGCAATCGGGTTTCCGAGCTGGTCATGGGTGCACCTCAGCCACACTCAAGGTCCTAAACGATATCATAACCGCCATCGATAAAAGACAGTACTGTGCAGCCGTCTTCATCGACCTGGCCAAGGCTTTCGACTCTGTAAATCACCACATTCTTATCGGCATATACAACACATTTTATAAATGCCCCTCCCCTTCTCTAACTCTGTCACCATGTTCTACTTTAATAGCTCCTTTGTCTAGCAGGGTGCATCTATAATTATTATTCATGCCTGCAGTTAATCAACTCTAGCACAAAACAGGAAACATCAGTGGTATCGCAGCACCTAGCTTACTTCTCTTTCTCGGAGCTCAGTCTCGCCTGCTCTTCTGAGAATAGACAAAACAGGAAACTTCACACTTACACAGGATGCTCTATTCTAACAGACACATTCTTTTATGCATTCAATATTTCTCTAACCTACTGTGAATCACACTTACAAATGCTAAATGTTCTCTTCTATTATTCAACATTAACTCAGTAAATGAATAGTATTTACAAGTTCTCCGACAAAGACCTTCCCTTATGAACGTAGCATACCCACCACCCTGTCCAGTTGATCTATCAGATATGATTCAGCAATAAACAGAAATAATAACATCAAAATGTGTTCTAAGCCATGTTTCTTGAACACATACTGTATCACATCACATACTGTATCACATAAACTCCTGACCGTTAGCAATAAGGCTTCTGGCATTCCACTGAAGGATAACAAAAACCATGACTCTAATTATCAATTATCATCATATTGTGATGTTCCATCATTATTATTATTAGGAGTCAACATGCCAACAATCATGACGACAGTAACATCTGTTACTCCTAAAAACTATTTTGCTGCTTCCACAATGATCTTCAACTTGGCAGTTGTTCTTTCCACAAACGCAGTCATGTTGATAACCTTTCAAATGAAGGCTATGAAGTCAATCTGATTAAGTATTAAGGTGTTCTTTGAAACAACATCTCTGTGAGATCAAGATTTCTGAACAAGTCTTATATCCGTGTCTAGACAAACATAAGCAATTTTTCCTTCAGTAGGTCCACTTATTCCAGGAGTAACTCTATTATCTCCGTCATTATGCCTATTAGGTCCACCAATCTGCCTTGAGAGACATTATGGGTGATTTTATATCTTTGGGTCTCTCTGGCCTCTCTCTGCACGTGGCATCCACCAAATGCTGCACTGTGTTCCCCCCCACAATTACAACAGTTAACTTTGACATTGTTCACCCATTCACTATAATTATGTTCCCCTCCACAATAGCACATATTTTCTTTCCTTTGCACGGAGCCACTGCATGTCCCAATCTTCGGCATTTAAAATGGAAAGCCAGGATGCCCATCTGTATTTTCTTAGGTAAAACCTTCTCAAAATGTAATAACAGTGACAGTTTTTCCCACTTCTCTGCCCCTCTCTCTTACTGCACAGCCTTTTGGCTTCAACCACTATGCCCCCTCTACATTTTCTTTTACTATATAATCTATGAAACCCCCCCCCCCCCCCCCCCCAGCTTAGTCGAAGCTCCAGGGAAATGAGTTGTAATTTTCTTCCCATTGAGAGTTTTCATTTTCAGAATCTTACCTTGCTGAACATGGTCAGCACAGAATATGAACAGTCTTCAATTACCAATGAACCAGGCTAATGTGACTTCACCTATCACTTTCTTAACAGCATTGGTTAATCGAATAGGGTGTGGATCAGACCCCGTGGTCACATCAAACACGATTACAACTTTCCACTCCGACACATCGTTACTTTTGTTTTTCACTACCTTCACCCTCTTCATGTTCTCAACACTAGAAGTGCCACTGCTGTCAGCAGCGCTTATAGCAGTGCCATTCTTTTTCCTTTAACATTTCACCACAGACCATCCAGGTACATGACTTTCATCAACCCCACCCAAAACTGCCTACTACAATATAGAACGATGGATTATATTTTGCTTCCTAGTTTGAAGTCGAACCCTCGAATGCGTCTTCCCGCTTCCGTATCATGCGCCAACTTCAGTTCAATGTCTTCCTTCATGACAACTCTTAAAGTGACAGCGCAGGATGAAGTCTGTGCAGGATTACCCCACACCCTTATGCTTGTCGTCTCTGCGCTCCTCTGGGCTCAGTTGGGATTGTACCTTTTTAGAGAAGTAGTACCTATTCAATATGGGAATTGGGACAGAAGAGCTCATACACAAAACAGTCTCAAAAGAAGATATAAGACTGAATGATTGGGCAAAATTTCTGTCTAAATAGACTTACCCAAACGTAATAATTTTTCAGGAGATGGTCATAAATAATAACTGGTACTGTTTTAGAAAGATCTGGAACTCACCTTTCTTGCAAAAATAGTACATAGTACAAATATTGTGAAAATATGAATAATCATGTATTATTATTTTTCCTATTCAACAAAAGTGGGGCAATAGGTCTAAATATAGTAAAAATCTAATTATAAATGACTAACTATAATATTTCACCTTTCCTATAACTGTAAAATAAATATCATCATACTTTGTGACAGTACAATATTGCCATTATTTCATATAACTGATGACAGAATTTTATCCTGAATGTCCACTGAGAGGCGCAGAGACACCATTCAAATGTATGTACAGTCGTGGCCAAAAGTTTTGAGAATGACACAAATATTAATTTACACAAAGTTTGCTGCTTCAGTGTCTTCAGATATTTTTGTCAGATGTTACTATAGAATACTGAAGTATAATTACAAGCATTTCATAAGTGTCAAAGGCTTTTATTGACAATGACATGAAGTTGATGCAGAGAGTCAATATTTGCAGTGTTGGCCTTCTTTTTCAAGACCTCTGCAATCTGCCCTGGCATGCTGTCAATTAATTTCTGGGCCACATCCTGACTGATGGCAGCCCATTCTTCCATAATCAATGCTTGGAGTTTGTCAGAATTTGTGGGTTTTTGTTTGTCTACCCGCCTCTTGAGGATTGACAACAAGTTCTCAATGGGATTAAGGTCTGGGGAGTTTCCTGGCCATGGACCCAAAATATCTATGTTTTGTTCCCCGAGCCAGTTAGTTATCACTTTTGCCTTATGGCAAGGTGCTCCATCATGCTGGAGAAGGCATTGCTCATCACCAAACTGTTCCTGGATGGTTGGGAGAAGTTGCTCTCGGAGGATGTGTTGGTACCAGTCTTTATTCATGGCTGTGTTCTTAGGCAAAATTGTGAGTGAGCCCACTCTCTTGGCTGAGAAGCAACCCCACACATGAATGGTCTTAGGATGCTTTACTGTTGGCATGACACAGGGCTGATGGTAGCGCTCACCTTGTCTTCTCCGGACAAGATTTTTTCCGGATGCCCCAAACAATCGGAAATGGGATTCATCAGAGATAATTACTTTACCCCAGTCCTCAGCAGTCCAATCCCTATACCTTTTGCAGAATATTAGTCTGTCCCTGATGTTTTTCCTGGAGAGAAGTGGCTTCTTTGCTGCCCTTCTTGACACCAGGCCATCCTCCAAAAGTCTTCGCCTCACTGTGCGTGCAGATGCACTCACACCTGCCTGCTGCCATTCCTGAGCAAGCTCTGTACTGGTGGTGCACCAACCCTGCAGCTGAATCAACTTTAGGAGACGGTCCTGGTGCTTACTGGACTTTCTTGGGCACCCTGAAGCCTTCTTCACAACAATTGAACCGCTCTCCTTGAAGTTCTTGATGATCCGATAAATACTTGATTTAGGTGCAATCTTACTGGCAGCAATATCCTTGCCTGTGAAGCCCTTTTTGTGCAAAGCAATAATGATGGCATGTGTTTCCTTGCAGGAAACCACGGTTGACAGAGGAAGAACAATGATTCCAAGCACCACCCTCATTTTGAAGCTTCCAGTCTGTTATACGAACTCAATCAGCATGACAGAGTGATCTCCAGCCTTGTCCTCGTCAACACTCACACCTGTGTTAACGAACTAATCACTGACATGATGTCAGCTGGTCCTTTTGTGGCAGGGCTGAAATACAGTGGAAATGTTTTTTGGGAATTCAGTTTATTTGCATGCCAAAGAGGGACTTTGCAATTAATTGCAGTTCATCTGATCACTCTTCATAACATTCTGGAGTAAATGCAAATTGCCATCATACAAACTGAGGCAGCAGACTTTGTAAAAATTTATATTTGTGTCATTCTCAAAACTTTTGGCCACGACTGTAGAATAGTTACAACTTCAGCTTTAAGCACAACATTATTTTGTTTGTCTGTATCCAAGAAAAAGTTGTCTTGTTACAATATTGCACCATACTGGGGACTTAACATCTAAGAAGTGTTTTCTTGAATGTGAATTTACTGTTCACTTGGGAAATATCAGTTGGTAAGGATCTCCTTTCAGTGATGTCTCTGTATATAACTGTTGATTTTAGAAGATTGTTCCTTGGTCTGGTGGATACCAGATGACCCGAACTTGCCTGTCTGGTATGTTCATAATGTCTATTGCCGGGATACACAAATTGGTCTGAGAAATAAGGGGGTTTCTATATCTCTTAAACTGACACTATTCTATTCCCTGTGAGGACACGTTTCCAGTATTGCAGATTGAGATTAGGGATACAAAGGGATTTGATCATTTCTATCTCAACCAAAAACCTGGTTGTTGGGTTGTTTTTTTCACTTATCACTGGTTCAAAGGAAAAATAATACTGTCACTACCATACTTTCCCAGCAAGATGCATTCACAAATGAGCTGAAAATGTTAAACATTTTCACCAAAGAGGACAATGGAAGTAGACTTCAAAGATACACATTCATTTTATAAACCAATGTGTTATGATTTACAGGTTTCATCTGTATATTTTCACATTTATTTACACACACTCAAACCAGTACATGTATTTCTAATTGAAAACAATTTATACTGAAAAGAAATGTAAACATGCAACAATTACACAGATTTTACTGAGTTACAGTTCATATAAGGAAATCAGTCAATTTAAATAAATCCATTAGGCCCTAATCTATGGATTTCACATGACTGAATAGTCTTGAATTTGTATTTTAGAAATTGTGTTAAACATTGTGGCCTCGTGAGTGAGCGAACTGTGACCTCTGCCAAGAAACTAGCAAAGCTCTCCATTAGGTACTGTAGGCTACAACGTTATTACAGTTGCAACATAATTCAATTAGCAAAGCCAGTGATGTCGAAGTAGGCTGGCTGGAACTTCCCACATCCAACTAGTGACTGAGTGAACAACATCACACATAAAGTACACTCACCCCGAATTCAAGACTTGAAACAGGACACTTTCTCAGCTAGAACGGGAGCCTCTCCTCCTTTATAAAAATGAATAAGCAGGGAGAGGATCAAGACATGTCTTTTTTGCTTCTCTAGGGCATGTTGGTGGAGAGGAGAGAGCCAACAGCGAGGAGGAAAGGAGCGACAGAGCACTATGGAGAGGATAGGACCTGTTATTTTCTAACATTAGCCTAGGGAAAATACATGCCTGAGAAAGTACATGTTAAATCAATGAGCTGATCAAGATGAGATTGATAATGCAAGAAGACCGTGCAATTCATGGGATCTGTTGAAAGTAAGTGAGTATTCTGCATATATTTTCAGAGTCTTATGTGTCAAAGTGGTGGTAAAACATTATTTGTGTGCAATCAATTCAATTTAGAATGAAACCTCTTCAAATTATAAAAGCAAAAGGACATGGGGTGGAGAAAACCAAATAAAGCTGTCACTATGGGTAAGTTATTCAATAAGCATTGTACATTTGCAGTTCTGGAAAGTAATATATATATATACATACATAAAAAAGTAACAACAATTACAAATACATATATATGTATATATTACTTTCCACAACCGTAAATGTACAGTGCTTATTGAATATCTTACCCATAGTGACAGCTTTATTTGGATTTCTCTACCCCATGTCCTTTTGCTCATTTAATTTGAAGAGGTTTCATTCTAAATTAAATTGATTTCACATTTTGAGAACACATATAGGAAAGTACCGTCTGTATGCATGCGTAATCAGATGTTTGTAGCCTATCCGTTAGAACAACTCTCCCCACATAGTGGTTTAACTTCAGCTCATTAAATATGAAATATGCCTATAAACATTTTGTAGTTAGATGTTTAATCTAAAATAATCTGTGTGATGCTTTATTGGACAGTGCATTGTTTGTAATGAATACTTTTTTTCATTTCAGGGTGAGAATGAGATCAAATCAAATTAAATGTTTTTGGTCACGTACACATGGTTAGCAGATGTTATTGCGAGTGTAGCGAAACGCTTATACTTCTAGATCCAACAGTGCAGCAATATCTAACAGGTAATATCTAACAATTCCACGACAAAACCGAATATCTAACAAATTCCCACACTCTAGTAAAGGAATGGAATGAGAATAAATAATTATACAATATATGGATGAGCAGTGACAGAGCGGCTAAGATGCAATAGATAGTAAAGAATAGATAGTGAAGGATACAGTATATACAAATGAGATGAGTAATATGGATTTTTTTTTAAAGTGGCTTTATTAAAGTGACTAGTGTTCCATTTATTAAAGTGGCCAATAATATCAAGTCTGTAGGTAGGCAGCCGCCGCTCTGTGCTAGTGGTAGCTGTTTAACAATCTGATGGCCTTGAGATAGAAGTTTTTTTTCAATCTCCCTGGTCCAGCTCTGATGCATCTGCACTGACCTCACATTCTGGATGGAAGCGTGGTGAACAGGTAGTGGCTCGGGTGGTTATTGTCTTTGATGATATTTTTTGCCTTCCTGTGACATTGGGTGCTGTAGGTGTCCTGGAGGGCAGGTAGTTTCTCCCCGGTGATGTGTTGTGCAGACCGCACCACCCTCTGGAGAGCTATGCGGTTGTGGGTGGTGCAGTTGCCGTACCAGGCGGTGATACAGCCCGACAGGATGCTCTCAATTGTGGACCTGTAAAAGTTAGTGAGGGTTTTCGGTGATAAGCCACATTTTTTCATCCTCTTGAGGTTGAAAAAGGTGCTGTTGCTCTTTCTTCACCACACTGTCTGTGTGTGTGGACCATTTCAGTTTGTCGGTGATATGTACACCGAGGAACTTAAAACGTTCCACCTTCTCCACTGCTGTCCCTTCTGATGTGGATAGGTGGGTGCTCCCTTTGCTGTTTCCTGAAGTCCACAATCATCTCTTTTATTTTCCTGACACCACACTCCGAGGGCCCTCACTTCCTCCCTGTAGGCTGTCTCGTCGTTGTTGGTAATCAAGCCTACCACTGTAGTGTTGTCTGCAAACTTGTTGATTGAGTTGGAGGCGTACATGGCCACGCAGTCGTGGGTGAACAGGGAGTACAGGAGGGGGCTGAGCATGCACCCTTGTGGGGCCCCATTGTTGAGGATCAGCGGAGTGGAGATGTTGTTTCCTACCTTCACCTCCTGGGGGTGGCCCGTCAGGAAGTCTAGGACCCAGTTGCACAGGGCGGGGTCGGGACCCAACGTCTCAAGCTTATTGATGAGTTTGGCGGGTACTATGGTGTTGAATGCTGAGCTGTAGTCAATGAACAGCATTCTTACATAGATATTCCTCTTGTTCAGATGGGATAGGGCAGTGTGCAGGATGATGTTGATTGCATTGTCTCTGGACCTATTGGGGTGGTAAGCAAATTGGAGTGGGTCTAGGGTTACAGGTCGGGTGGAGGTGATATGATCCTTGACTAGTCTCTCAAAGCACTTCATGATGAAAGAAGTATGTGCTGTGGGGCAATAGTAATTTAGTTCAGTTACCTTAGCTTTCTTGGGAACAGGAAAAATACTTGCCATCTAGAAGCATGTGGGGACAGCAGACTGGGATAGGGATTGATTGAATATGTCTGTAAACACACCAGACAGCTGGTCTGTGCATGCTCTGAGGACGCTGCTAGGGATGCCGCCTGGGCCGGCAGCCTTGCGAGGGTTAAGATAACACGTTTAAATGTTTTACTCAAGTCGGCCACGGAGAAGGAGAGTCCACAGTCTTTGGTAGCGGACCGTGTCGGTAGCACTGTATTGTCCTCAAAGTGCACAAATAAGTTGTTTCATTTGTCTGGGAGTATTGTATGTTTTCTGCACTTGAATATTTGACATAACCTAACAGTCTGTTCATGGACTGCTAAAAAGCCATCAGTCTGCTAAATAGTTAAGTAAATGGTTACCTGGACTATCTGCACAAGCAAAACCTTAGAGGAAAACCTGGTTCAATTTGCTTTCCACCAGATACTGGGAGATTAATTGATCTTTCAGCAGGACAATAACCTAAAACACAAGGCCAAATCTACACTCGAGTTGCTTACCAAGAAGACAGTGAATGTTCCTGAGTGGTCGAGTTACAGTTTTGATTTAAATCTGCTTGAAAATCTATGACAAGACCTGAAAATGGTTGTCTAGCAATGATCATAAACCAATTTGACAGAGCTTGAAGAACTTTAAAAAGAATAATGGGCAAATGTTGCACAATCCAGGTGTGGAAAGCTCTTAGAGACTTACGCAAAAATACTCACTGCTGTAATCACTGTAAAAGGTAATTCTAACATGTATCGACTCAGGATGTTGAACACTTACAGTATCTAATCAAAATGTATTTGTGTTTTATTTAAATATATACAATGTTTACATTTTTCTCCCAATTTGACATTACAGAGAATTTTGTGTAGATCGTTGACATTTGTGTAGATCAATTTTATTCCCACTTCGTAACACAACAAAATGTTGAAAATTTCAGAGGGTGTGAACACTTTCTGAAGGCACTGTATCTACCTCAATTACCTTGTACCCCTGCACATTGATCTGTTACTAGTACTGCCTGTATATAGCTCCATTCTTATGAATTTTATTTTGTGTTACTCTTTATAAATGTGTATGTTTTACCTCTGCATCTTTGTGAAGGGATCTTCAGCATGCATTTAACGGTAAAGTCTACACCCGTTGTATTCGGCAGGTGACAAATCAAATTTGATTTGATGGAATATTCCACCTCACAATTAGTTATCTCAGTTTGAATTACATTACTGATTAGCCTATGTGTGTGCACAATTGATTCTATAAATTGTATTAATTGATTGATTGTGCTCACACACACACACACACACACACACACACACACACACACACACACACACACACACACACACACACACACACACACACACACACACACACACACACACACACACACACACACACACACACACACAATTCCTTCCCTATCTCTCTATCTGTCACCCTCTACCTGTAACTTGTACCCCCACTTTTTTTCTGAGTGTTTCATAACACTCTATTGTGCGTTGGATGGTGTCCAGGTTACTACAACCAGCTCATATTCCACAATATTATTCTAACCCTGAGAATAAATTGGCTAATTCTCTTTCATCTTTGTCATGGTTATTCTTTCCTCTGGCCACAAATCACTATTTTTAATGCACATAACGTTAAGTCATTAACCCAGGGTATCTCTTGGATAGAGAGAAGTCTGGGGGCATGAATCTGTGTCATTGACCAATAATAAAACTATGAGCAGAAAATAAATGTCATTGGTAATTCTTATTATTTTACTAGCTCTGCAACGTCAACAATAGCACACACAAGATTACTTTTTTTCATGCTTATTTGATCCAGCCAGCATGTTCGTTTCTGAAATGTCTATTTAATGAATCTTCAGAAACATTCTCTGGTCTCTGTGTGAGTCATGCTACATTAAGAACAACTGTGTTCCAGGTGAAGATGTTCTCTTTACTGTCTGAGTGACAAGTGGGATCTTCTCTTCACTCCAAAAGACCCTCCATCATCGATCCTGCATGGTTCCTGCAAGACACTTACACCATGACCCAAACACCTTATGAAATGATTCCTGGAAGACACTGACATAACTTATAAAGTGGACACAAATAAAAACAAGAAACCCAAAACTTCTTGGGAATTCACAATGGGAGATCCCAACATCAGCCACTTAGCGGATGTATATGCTGAGACCCGTGACCCCATGCTGAAGGGAAGCGAGCTTGACCCATTGACGGATAACTACAACATGGACTATGGTGTTCCCGACAATGAGATGCCCGACACCACGCAGGGCACAGCCTTCTTCGTCGCCACCATCGTCATCACCGTGGTGCTCATTTGCATCATGCTCGTCTGCGGTGTTGGCAACTTCCTGTTTATAGCTACTTTGGCACGGTACAAGAAGCTGCGTAACATCACTAACCTACTCATAGCTAACCTTGCAATATCAGACTTCATAGTGTCAGTGGTGTGTTGCCCGTTCTTGGTGGATTACTATGTGGTGAAGCAGCTGTCCTGGGACCATGGCCTGGTGCTGTGTGCCTCAATCAACTACATCAGGACTGTGTCTCTCTACGTGTCCACTAACGCACTGCTGGCAATTGCTGCAGACAGGTGGGTGCCTCATCCCCTTTTATTGGTGTCTTTCAATGACAGGCGTGTTTGTGTGTGTGTGTGTGTGTGTATGTCCAGTAATTGCCTTGACTAGTTTTATTTTGTTGAGGTCATCTTGACCCCTTGGTACATAAGTCAGCCTTATAGTAATCAATAAGGAACTCAGCAGGGTCTATCATCAAAGTCAGTGTCAATATCTCTAAATTGTCCCCTGTACGTGTCTTCCTTCCTTTGTCGCACTGACCTGAAAAAGAAATAGGTTTGTTTGGTTGAGATTCTTATATATTGCTTCCACCTGTCAAATCATTTCAAAGCAAACAAAAAAAAGAGGAACAAAGTATACTATTGGGGAACATCTTTAATAAAAGATCAGCCTGCTGTATAGAAGAGAATCGACTATAAGTCGGGATTTAACAGCTGTTTCTTCATTCACTCATCGAAAAGACCTGTCTCTCATCTTTTACATGCTTGAAAAACATTTTTTAAATCAAAACTGTATCAATAATTAGAGAAGAAGTTCATCACAGTTCTGGATATGAGTAGTTAACTTTCTTCATGCCAATGGCTTGTGTATATATTCATTGTCTTTTACATGTGCGGGCTACAGTAGTGGTTGTGCTGGTTGAGGTGTTCAAGTCTATAAAGAACGGAAACAGCAGATAACCCTAAGTGGCACACCACGTAAATTCAACGTGGAAATGTTGGTAATATTTGGTAAAGACTGTGATCAATGAGAGTTCAACCTTTATTCATCTAGGTTTGTTTGTTGAATTCCCAATGGGATATCACCCAAAAAATATCAGATTTTTGGTTTAGTTGTCATCTAAATGTGTTATCATTGCGCTTTCAACCATTTTAAAAAACAACAAAATTCACATGGGAATACAAAGTCAGATATTTTGTATTTATACAACAACTTAATGTAACACTGTGCTTAATCTGAGATACATAGTGCAAGTGATCAATGCTGTTTGAGATTCTGCACAGATTATTATACCAATTGTGAAGATCTTCACAGAACTGCGATCTTTGCATGCTATCTATGAATATATTAGATGTAGTTATAGTTACAGTAGGCTAACTTCAAAATGTGGCCATGGATGTGTGACTCATTTTAAGGTTGAATAAATACTGTTACATTAGTTTGTAAATAGCCTTAACTTTAATCAATTTCCTGTATTACAAAAGTAATATTGAATTGTTTCTGGTTGTCAAAGCAACCAAATATCAACATTTAAAGGATTTCTAATGCTTGGATAGTTTCATCTAAGCCACTGGCTTCATCCTATTTTTAGTTTAGTTGGAGATGGGAATCCAACATATAATTGTCAACTTGTCAACAAGTTAAAAGGCTTTTTAAAAATGTAACTAGGCAAGTCAGTTAATTAGGCTAGGGGGCAGTATTTTGATGTTTGGATGAAAAACGTGCCCAAAGTAAACGGCCTATTTTTCAGGCCCAGAAGCTAGAATATGCATATAATTGGCAGATTAGGATAGAAAACACTCTAAAGTTTCCAAAACTGTCAAAACATTGTCTGTGAGTATAACAGAACTGATATGGCAGGCGAAAACCTGAGGAAAATCCATCCAGGAAGTGCTGTTTTTCTGAAACTACTCTTTTCCATTGCAAGCCTATCCTCCATTTAAAGGGATATCAACCAGATTCCTTTCCCTATCTCTTCCACAAGGTGTGAACAGTCTTTAGACATAGTTTCAGGCTTTTATTGTGAAAAATTAGCGCGAATGATCACATCGTGTCAGTGGATAGCCAGATGTCCTCAGATTTGTGCATGCGCTCACGCCGGGAGCGAGACCTTTTCTTTCTCTCTTCTATTGAAAAGGCTACCGTCCGGTTGAAATATTATTGATTATTTATTGTAAAAACAACCTGAGGATTGATTATAAAAAACGTTTGACATGTTTCTACGAACTTTACGGATACTATTTGGAATTTTCGTCCGCCCATCGTGACCGCACTAGCCTGTGGATTACTGAACAAAACATGCCAACCAAATGGAGGTTTTTGGATATAAAGAGAATCTTTATCGAACAAAACGAACATTTATTGTGTAACTGGGAGTCTCGTGAGTGCAAACATACGAAGATTATCAAAGGTAAGTGATTAATTTGATTGCTTTTCTGACTTTCGTGACCAATCTACTTTGCTGCTAGCTGTTTGTAATGTTTTGTCTGCTGAGAGCTGTCCTCACATAATCGCATGGTTTGCTTTCACCATAAAGCCTTTTTGAAATCTGACACGCCGGCTGGATTAACAACAAGTTAAGCTGTGTTTTGGTGTATTGCACTTGTGATTTCATATTTTTAGTAATTTATTTGAATTTGGAGCTCTGCAATTCACCGGATGTAGACGAAAATGATCCCGCTAAAGGGATCTGAGCGGCAAGAGGTTTTAAGAACACATTCTTATTTAAAATGAAAGCCTAGTAACAGTGGGTTAACTGCCTTGTGCAGGGGGAGAAGGACATATTTACCTTGTCAGCTCAGGGATTTTTTTTAATTTTTTTTATTTTTTATTTTACCGTTATTTTACCAGGTAAGTTGACTGAGAACACGTTCTCATTTGCAGCAACGACCTGGGGAATAGTTACAGGGGAGAGGAGGGGGATGAATGAGCCAATTGTAACACAATTTGATCTAGCAACCTTTCAGTTACTGGCCCAATGCTCTAACCACTAGGCTAACTGCCGCACCAATATTTACTCTATTGCAAAAGTAATACTGAATTGTGTTTGGTTGTCAACACAACCAAATATCACACTTGAAGGAGATTTATCTTTTGTGCCACTGTCTGGCTATAATTCCAGTTTTTCTACAAATTAGTCATTGGTATGTTGGATTCACATTTCCATCTCATCCAAGAATCAAAGTTAAAGAACAGGACTACATAAATTCAAACTTTATTTAAAGTGCATTTCAAGTTTGATTTGATTGGATTTAGTCATATTCTTAAACTTTGAGGTTTGGTTGAGAATCCAACATGTCAATTATTAATTTGAAGACACATTTGAACAGGACTAAATCTAACCAAATTATAAATGCACTTTAAATAGAGTGTACGAAAGTACAGCAAAATCTCTCTAACTTCAGTTGATAATGCATTGTCCATTTGATGAAACAATTCAGAATTCTACAGCTATGTTACTGATTCAAAGCCCATGGCTTTGACTGCAGCACCCTCAGCACCCATACTTCCCACAGCTATGAGTCCATGCAACTTAATATGTGAATTGTTAACCCTTTAGACCCAAATAGAATAAAAAACTGCTTCTGTAGATTACTGAGAATTTTCAAGATAAAGCATTTTTTTTACTAAAGTATGTGGACACCTGCTTGTCAAACATCTCATTCCAAAATCAAGGGCATTAATATGGAGTTGGTCCCACCTTTGCTGCCATAACAGCCTCCACTCGTCTGGGAAGGCTCTCCACCAGATGTTGGAACATTGCTGTGGGGACTTGCTTCCATTCAGCCACAAGAGCATTAGTGAGGTCGGGCACTGATGTTGGGCAGTTAGGCCTGGCTCACAGTCGGCATACCAATTCATCCCGAAGGTGTTCAATGGGGTTAAGGTCAGGGTTCTGGGCAGGCCAGTCACGTTCTTCCACACCGATCTCTACAAACCATTTCTGTATGGACCCCGCAGTGTGCACTATCATGCTGAAACAGGAAAGGGCCTTCCTCAAACTGTTGCCACAAAGTTGGAAGCACAGATTTGCTGTAATGTTAAGATTTTCCAAGGGGCCTAGCACAGAACATGAAAAACAGCCCCAGACCATTATTCCGCCTCCACCAAACTTTACAGTGGGGACTATGCATTCGGGCAGGTAGCGTTCTCCTGACATTCACCAAACCCATATTCGTACGTCGGACTGTCAGATGGTGAAGCATCATTCATCACTCCAGAAAACACGTTTCCACTATGGCGAGCTTTACACCAGTCCAGTCAATGTTTGACATTGCACGTGGTGATCAAATGTACCAAGTATAATATATTATACTTAAAAATAATACTTATATATAAATATTTTTTTAATTATCCAAAATTTGAGAGGACAGAGGACAATTTTCAGAAAGTATTTCAAAAGCCACACAAAGTAGGATATCTGATTGTTACAGAATTAAGAGGAATATTTAGAACCTACAGGCTACTGTTGAATTAGAAAAAACATTCTGTGAACACTTATGAGGAAACCTCACATTTATCTTAAGGGACATGACTGCGCTGAATTCTCAGAAGCCCTGTCCAGCCTACTCGGCCCACCCTCGGAGTATCCATAAAAATTACATAACTTGTAAACAGACGTGACATCAAGTTTCTTTGAGATGTGGCAACACCATGAGGAACAAATGACACAACTCTCCTTGGAAACCAAACACCGATTGAGAAAAACCTATCCTACTCATACCGAAGCAATCATCCCAGAGGTGGTCCTGCAGGAATGTACTGTTTGAATTTGAGACGGACTGAGTTCGCAATCCATCCCGGCTGGGAGCAGAGGAAGAATTCACTGCATGGAAGAGCTCACATAGACTTTACTTTCCTGGACTGAGAACTGAGAGGGAGCGAGAGAGTCTTGGACAACACGCCTTTTTTCAGCTCCATCCTATCCTAACGGTATCCTACCTGGCAAGCTACATCAATGTAAAAATAAAATACCCCATTGCAATATTAATTTCCTCTGAAAGTGGCGCTTTGTGTGTGTAAAGTGAAGTCAGTGAGTGTTGTAAGATGGCAGGTTAAATTTACAAACCCATGGTCAATATTGTCCCAGCACTGTCCATATCAGATGCTAATTGATTGCCTAGTTCATGTCTATTCCTGGTTGGGGAATTCTAGTGTTCACAGTTGCGAAAGGCTATGTTGACGTACTCCTCTCACATTTTCTCTTTCAATAAATAAGATAATACCATTCTCAAAGGTCCTGTAAATGTGTTCTGTTGTACCCCATTGTACCCTGTTAATATTGTGTTGTTAATAAGAGTCTATTGACGCACCCGTGAATCAATCTAAGTAGCGTAATGAAAAAATCCCCATCAAACTCTGTCAGCTAGAAATATTTGTTTTGCAGACCATGAAACATCACAAAAATTGGTCTTCTCACAAAAACATCTGTAGCGTCTTAACGGTTTGGGCTATGGTTTGCGCTACCACTGTGAAAAAGGGAGACTCTCATGAACATGATGATGTTCTCCGTTTTGTGTCACGGGACTCATCTGAAGGTAACCCATACAAATGAAAGGAAGTATGGAGGTAGTTTTGTGCCAACAAAAGTAAGGGGTTAAATATTTCCTGAGCTTTCTTATATCTCCTAGATAGAGGACAGACACTTGAAAACCTTAAACCTAATGATTCTTTTTTTTAATGTATTTTTTAAATAATTTATGCATGTGTTATTCAATATGTTTCTATGGGTAGTAAAGGCCAAATTAAATATTTGATCAAATTCCAAATCGCTGCCAAATGTGATTCTAACATGTATTGACTCAGGGGTGTGAATATTTTTGTAATTGACAAAAAAAATCTAAAAACATGTTTTCACTTTGTCTTTATGGGGTTTTGTGTGTAGATAGTGAGGACACATTATTCTTTTTGAATTCAGGCTGTAACACAACAAAATCTTGAATAAGTCAAGGGGTATGAATACTTTCTGAAGGCACTGTATATACAGTGTATTGTTACGTTATGGCCTTATTTAAAATGAGATTAACTTCTTTGGGACTGGGGGGCAGGATTGAGTAGCTTGGATAAAAAGGTGCCCAGAGTAAACTTCCTGCTACTCAGTCCTAAAAGCTAGAATATGCATATAATTAAAAACACTCTGAGGTTTCTAAAACTGTTTGAATGATGTCTGTGAGTATAACAGACCTCATATGGCAGGCAAAAACTTGAGAATAAATACAACCAGGAAGTTGGAAATCTGAGGTTTGTAGTTTTTCAAGTCATTGCCTATCGAATATATAGTGTCTATGGGGTCATATTGCACTTCCTAAGGCTTCCACTATATGTCATCAGTCTTTAGAACCTTGTTTGATGCTTCTACTGTGAAGTATGAGGGAATAAGAGCTGATTGAGTCAGGGGTCTGGCAGAGTGCCACGAGCTCAGTCTCGCACGCTCCCGTGAGAGTTAGCTGCGTTCCATTGCATTTCTACAGACAAAGGAATTCTCCGGTTGAAACATTATTGAAGATTTATGATAAAAACATCATAAAGATTGATTCTATACTTCGTTTGACATGTTTCTACGAACTGTAGTATGACTTTCGCCTGGACTTGCCCGCGTCTCCTGAGTTTGGATTTGTGTACTAAACGCACAAACAAAAAAGAGGTATTTGGACATAGATTATGGACTTTATTGAATAAAACAAACATTTATTGTGAAACTGGGATTCCTGGGAGTGCATTCTGATGAAGATCAAAGGTAAGTGAATATTTATAATGCTATTTCTGACTTCTGTTGACTCCACAACATGGCGGGTATCTGTATGACTTGTTTTTGTGTCTGAGCGCCGTACTCAGATTACTGCATGGTGTGCTTTTTCCGAAAAGTTTTTGGGAAATCTGACACAGCGGTTGCATTAAGGAGAAGTTTATCTATAATTCAATGGATAACAATTGTATCCTTCAGCAATGTTTATTATGAGTATTTATGTAAATTTATGTGGCTCTCTGCAAAATCACCGGATGTTTTGGAGGCAAAACATTACTGAACATAACGCGCCAATGTAAACTAAGATTTTTGGATATAAATATGAACTTTATTGAGCAAAACATACATGTATTGTGTAACATGAAGTCCTATGAGTGTCGTCTGATGAAGATCACCAACAGTTAGTGATTCATTTTATCTCTATTTCTGCTTTTTGTGACTCCTCTCTTTAGCTGGAAAAATGGCTGTGTTTTTCTGTGACTCGGTGCTGACCTAACATAATCGTTTGGTGTGCTTTCGTCGTAAAGTCTTTTTGAAATCGGACACTGTGGCTGGATTTACAACAAGTTTATCTTTAAAATGGTGTAAAATACTTGTATGTTTGAGGAATTTTAATTATGGGATTTCTGTTGTTTTGAATTTGGCGCCCTGCAATTTCACTGGCTGTTGTTGAGGTGGGACGCTAGCGTCCCGAATATCCCAGAGAGGTTAACTTATTGACGCTAGGGGTCAGATTTTTATTTATTCTTAAAATAACGTTCCCAAAGTTAACAGACTATTTCTCAGGTCCAGATCGTAGAATATGCATATAATTTACAGATTAGGATAGAAAACACTCCAACATTTTCAAAACTGTTGAAATATTGTCTGTGAGTATAATAAAACTGATTCTGCAGGCGAAAAACTGAGAAAATCTAACCCGGAAGTGATTTTTTTTTCTTCATCTGTGTTTCCTGGCCAGTCTTTCTTCCATTTAAAGGGGTATCAACCAGATTCCTTTTCCAATGGCTTCCTCAGGCTGTGACCATGCTGTAGACATATTTTCAGGCTTTTATTTTGAAAAATTAAAGAGATTTTTCAAAAGTAGTCAGGTGTCCTCTGAATAGTGCCTGCGCACAAGAGGGGAGCTCTCCATTTTCCTTTTATCTCTTATTGAATAGGTTACGGTCCGGTTTAAATATTATATATTATGTTTGTTAAAAACAACCCGAGGATTGATTATAAAAAAACATTTGACATGTTTCTACGACCATTCCTGATACTTTTTGGAATTTTCATCGAACGGAACGAGGCTGTAGTTTTCTCAACATAACGCGCAACCCAAATGGCGTTTTTTTTGTTATAAAAGTAATATTTATCGAACAAAAAGAACATTTGTTGTGTAACTGGGAGTCTCGTGAGTGCAAACATCCGAAGATTATCAAAGGTAAGCGATTCATTTTATTGCTTTTCTGACTTTCGTGACCATGCTAATTTGGGGCTAGCTGGTGTAGCATTGATTGATACACTCACGAAAGCTTGGATTTCTTTTTCTGTAAAGCTGGATTAACAACAAGCTAAACTGTGTTTTGGTATATTTCACTTGTGATTGCATGATTATAAATATTTTTTGTAATATTTTTGAATTTGGCGTCCTGCAATTCAATGGTTGTTTAGGAAAATTATCCCGTAATCGGGATCTGTGCGCAGAGAAGTTTTCATTTGTTCTTCGTTAATCTACACACAATACGCTACAATGACAAAGTGAAAACAGGTTTTTGGAACTGTTTGCAAATGTATTAAAAATAAAAAACAGAAATACCTTATTTACATAAGTATTCAGACCCTTTGCTATGAGCCTCCGAAATTGATCTCAGGTTCATTCTGCTTCCATTGATCATCCTTAAGATGTTTCTCTAACTTGATTGGAGTTCATCTGTGGTAAATTCAATTGATTGGACATGATTTGGAAAGGCACACACCTGACTATATAAAGGCCAACAGTTGACATTACATGTCAGAGTAAAGCCATGAGCCAAAGCCACCAAGCCATGAGGTCTAACGAATTGTCCGTAGAGCTCTGAGACAGAATTGTTTTGAGGCACAGATCTGGGGAAGGGTACCAAAACATGTCTGCAGCATTGAAGGTCTCCAAGAACACAGTGGCCTCCATCATTCTTAAATGGAAGAAGTTTGAAACCACCAAGACTCTTCCTATAGCTGGCCACCCGGCCAAACTGAGCAATCGGGGGAGAAGGGCCTTGATCAGGGAGGTGACCAATAACCCGATGGTCACTCTGACAAAGCTCCAGAATTCCTCTGTGGAGATGGGAGAGCCTTCTAGAATCTCTGCAGCACTCCACCAAATCAGGCCTTTATGGTAGAGTGGCCAGACGGAAGCCACTCATCAGTTAAAGGCACATGACAGCCCACTTGGAGTTTGAAAAAAGGCACCTAAAGGACTCTCAGACCATGAAAAACAAGATTCTCTGGTCTGATGAAACCAAGATTGAACTCTTTGGCCTGAATGCCAAGCGTCTGGAGGAAACGTGGCACCATCCCTACGGTGAAGCAAGGTGGTGGCAGCCTCATGCTTTGGGGATGTTTTTTAGTGACAGGGACTGGGAGACTTGTCAGAATCGAGGGAAAGATGAACGGAGCAAAGTACAGAGAGATCCTTGATGAAAACCGCTCCAGAGTGCTCAGAACTTCAGAATGGTGCGAAGGTTTGCGTTCCAACAGGACAATTACCCTAAGCACATAGCGAAAACAACGCAGAGGTTGCTTAGGGACAAGTCTCTGAATGTTCTGGAGTGGCCCAGCCAGATCCCAGACTTGAACCTGATCGAACATCTCTGGAGAGAAATGAAAATAGCTGTGCAGCGACGCTCCCCATTCTACCTTAAACAGCTTGAGAGAGATCTGCAGAGAAGAATGGGAGAAACTCCCCAAATACAGGTGTGCCAAGCATGTAGCGTCATACCCAAGAAGACTCGATGCTGTAATCGCTGCCAAAGGTGCTTCAACAAAGTACTGAGTAAGGGGTCTGAATACTTATGTAAAATATCAAGGCACAAGGCGAGACCCAGAAATAGGCAAGGGTCAAAACCGGGAGGAATAGAAAAAGGAGAATAGCAAATAGGAATACGGGAAAAACACGCTGGTGATTTGACTAAACAAACAAGATGAACTGGCACAGAGAGACAGGAAACACAAGGATAAATGCACTGGGGAAATAAGCGACACCTGGAGGGGGTGTAGACACTCACAGGAATAGTTGAAACAGATCAGGCTGTGACAGTAAATGTCATATTTCAGTTTTTTTTACCTGTTTTAGCTTTGTCATTATGGGGTATTGTGTGTAGACTGATGAGGAAGAAAAAACGATGTAATCCATTTTTCGTAACATAATGTGGAAAAAGACAAGAGGTCTGAATTATTTCAGAAAATACTGCATTGTTAAAACTTCTTTGGGGTCGGGAGCAGTATTTTCACGTCCGGATGAAAAGCGTGCCCAGAGTAAACGACCTGCTACTCAGCCATAAAAGCTAGACTATGCATATTATTAGTAGATTTGGATAGAAAACACTCTGAAGTTTCTAAAACTGTTTGAATTATGTCTGTGAGTATAACACAACTCATATGGCAAGCAAACACCTGAGAGAAAATCCAACCAGGAAGTGGGAAATCTGAGGTTGGTGGTTTTCAAGTCAGCTCCTATTGAAGATACAGTGGGATATTGGTAATATTGCACTTCCTAAAGCTTCCACTAGATGTCAACCGTCTTTAGAACCTTGTCTGATGCTTCTACTGTGAAGTGGGGCCGAATGAGAGGGGATTGAGTAAGGTCTACCATGACCTGAACATACGCTGACCATGCTCGTTCATGTGAGAGCGAGCTCTGTTCCATCGCACTTCTGAAGACAAAGGATTTCTCCGGTTGGGACATTATTGAAGAATTATGTTAAAAACATCCTAAAGATTGATTCAATACTTCGTTTGTCATGTATTTATGGACTGTAATATAACTTTTTAAACTTTTCGTCCGTACTTTCCGCTGGACTTGCCCACGTGTCGGTAGTTTGGAAAGTGTACTGAACGCTAGAACAACAAGGAGGAATTTGGACATAAATGGACATTATCGAACAAAACAAACATTTATTGTGGAACTGGGATTCCTGGGAGTGCATTCTGATGAAGATCATCAAAGGTAAGTGAATGTTTATAATGTTATTTCTAACTTCTGTTGACTGCACAATATGGCGGCAATATTTTTGTCTTGATTGGGCTCTGAGCGCTGACCTCAGAGTATTGCATGGTTTGCTTTTTCTGTAAAGCTTTTTTGAAATCTGACACAGTGGTTGCATTAACCTGTTTGGCGTGCAAGCCCGACGTCGGTACATTTATGACAACAGACAGCTCAAAGTGCAGGGCGCGAAATTAAAAAGATATTTTTTTTTAAATATTTAACTTTCACACATTAACAAGTCCAATACAGCATATGAAAGAAACAAATTCATCAGATGACAGTCTGATTACATATTTATTGTATAGCATATGTTTTGTTCGAAATATTTGCATATTTCAGGTATAAATCATAGTTTACATTTCAGCTACAATCAGAAATTGCACCGAAAGCAGCCTAATATTTACAGACACCAACGTCAAATACCTAATTACTCATCATAAAACATTTCTGAAAAATACATAGTGTACAGCAATTGAAAGACAGGCATCTTATGATTCCAGACAATATTTCCGATGTATTAAATGTTTTACAGCGAAAATAAAATGTAGCGTTATATTAGCGTAGCCACAATAGCTAGAAACACTTGGGCGCCGACGACCAGTTCACATGCACGACAGATATTAGAAATAGCATCATAAAATGGTTCTTACTTTTGGTGATCTTCCGTCAGAATGTTGGACAAGTTGTCCTTTTTCCAGAACAGTCGTTGTTTGGATCTGGAACGGCAAATTCCCCTCTTCATTTAGCATGGGCACTTGCCAAGTGACACGGATCTCTCCAACGTCAACAAAGTCAGAGAACGGAACACAGCAAAACTCCCGAAAAATTTTCAATAATCTGATTAAACTATATTGAAAAAACATACTTTACGATGATATGGTCACATGTATCAAATAAAATCCGAACCGGAGATAGTAGTCGTCCATAACGGCAGCTAAACAGAAGGCAATCCCACTGTCCAACTGGCGCTGCCAAGAGTACCGGAAATGAGGGACACGTCATACAAAGAGCTTGTATTCCAATTCAGAACAAGATGAACACAACATTTCTTCTCTCACAGCCTCTTGACAACCAGGGGAAGGGCTATGAAGTGTACGTAGACTCTTACGTTTTATGCCCATGTATAGGCAGGAAGTTGAACAGAGCATCGATTTCAGACATTCCACTTCCTGGTCAGGAAATGTGCTGCAGAATGAGTTCTGTTTCACTCAGAGAAATAATTCAAACGGTTTTAGAAACTAGAGAGTGTTTTCTATCCAATAGTAATAATAATATGCATATTGTACGAGCAAGAATTGAGTGGAGAATTGTTGAGGATCATACTGGAATTAGGAAGGTTTGATTATACCATCAAATAAACATTTATCTTATTTACCCTGGGTGTTTTACCCTGGCTGATTTACCCTCTACGCTTGGGAGAGCATGGAAAACTGTTAAAGAATTTTTCATTCATATTTTTGTTGAAGTGTCATCATCCTCCAAGAGCAGCTCTACTGTTTGTAGACGCCATTAGGATTGATTTCATGCACCTACGTTAAATTGTAAAGGAAGCGACAGTATACTTTTTCATTTGCATGTAGCCTAATGCAAATCTAAACTGACTATGTCTCTCCCCTTGATTCAAGTAGTGGCCACATACATTAGTTTACTTTTTATGTACATTAACACACCCTTCTCTGTCCTCAGGTACATGGCCATCGTCCATCCTCTGAGGCCCCGTATGAAGTACCAGACAGCCTACTGTCTGATTACTGGTGTGTGGATCGTACCCATCCTCATCTCCATCCCTTCTGCCTTCTTTGCCTCTGAGACCATGTACCCTCACGGTGGTGCCAGCGCCTCTCACAACACCCACAAGACCTTCTGTGCCCAAATCTGGCCCGTGGACCAGCAGGCCTACTACCGCTCCTACTTCCTGTTTATCTTTGCCCTGGAGTTCCTCGGGCCCGTTTTTGTCATGGCGCTATGTTATACACAGATTTTCCGTGAGCTCTGGTTCAAGAACGTCCCGGGCTTCCAGACGGAGCAGATCCGGAAGAGGATGCGTGGTCGGCGTAAGACAGTCATGGTCCTGATCGCGATCCTGACGGCATACATTCTGTGCTGGGCACCATATTATGGCTTCACCATCCTACGCGACTTCCACCCGACACTCATCTCCCGCCAGAGGAACTCCCTGGTGGCCTTCTACATCATTGAGTGCATCGCCATGAGCAACAGCATGATCAATACCTTCTGCTTTGTCAGCGTCAAGAACAACACAGTCAAGTTTCTGAAGAGGAATGTGCTGCTGTGCTGGAGATCCACCTATGCGCCCCGTAAGACGGTTGATGTGATCGACATCCAGACATTCTCCATGCCTGTAACCGAGGAAGTCGAATGCATTCATTTGAGGTGAACGGGGAGATGCCATTTTGAAACATTCATACATGCTTTTTGGATGTTCGTGTTGCATCTGAAACTTGAGGCAGGGTTAGGGTTAGGGTTTGGAGTTCCACAGTTGTTATTATGATGTCTCTTTCATGGAGATGTCTTTGAGTTGGTGTGTTCCTGTGTTTTGGCACAACAGCACTTCAAAGAAGCTAATGTAAATATTGTTTTATGATATCACCACATGTCCTAATATCTTGGTACAATAAGGGATTAAGGGAAATTGACCATCTCTTTTTTCTGTCAACCAAGTACGTGAGAAATTCTGTATTCCGTCAACTCATTTGTTTTGATTTTTTCAAGTCCGACAATACAATCACCTTTATTCGGTACACACATCTGGTACCTGGTCGGACCTGAATTCTTCGGGCATTCTCCATGGTGTTAGTTCCCTTTAGTTGGTATAGCTTAAATTCCATTTAATGACATTTTTTCGGGTACCTTCATTTGCGTCCTCTGTAAACACCATCACAGCCATGTGGATGTTGCTGAGGAGAATTTGTAACAATTGATAATATAAAACAACATGTAGGCTACTTAAATCGTTATGGACCGGAGCGCACACCAAGCCATGACGGCTTGAACCCTACAGACAGTGGGAGGGTTTTCAGCAGTAGAATTAAATTTACTCAGTGCGCGCAAGGGAACCACATCTGCAAAGCCCGTTACGCACCTTTATAAGTTAAGTCTGAATACCAACTACTGAGAAGTGCGTAGGAAAGGCGTGCATACGAAAGGCGTAAATTCCTAGGTCGGAATCGAGCCCAGAGTTTACTATACACCGGGAAAAAAATCATAAAATGAATGCTGTAATGTATTTTCTGTGCTGGCGCTGTACAAGGCAACAACAAACAATTGTACTGTACATGTGTGTACTGTTGATAATGGGATATGGAGAAGGGTGAGCCGGTCAAGGATCGATTCAGACAAGGTGGTAAATTGTATGACAAGCGACAGTTTAATTTAAGAGTAAAGATATCTGGTACAAGCGTATACGGACTCGTTCATTCAGCTCATAAGGAACCTCCAGAAAAAGCCCAGATAACAGAGTGCATAGACATTTTATACAGCACAGAAAGTAGGTTGAGTCTGGAAGTTCTGGTCCTCTGGTTGGTTCTGGACAGGTTGTTGTCTTCTCAGATTGGTCCTGATGAGCTGGGCGTCATCCTTCTGAGTCTTGCAGCAAAAGTTCTGTGTTTCCAAATGTTCAGCTAAAACAGGAGATTTGGTGTGTGCGTAGATGTTCCTATTTTAATCAGTGTTTATGAAAGGTTTACGTCACCCCTCTGTCCTTGGGTGTGTGTGTGTCTCATTATCTCGTGAAATGCAGACCCAAGCACTCTTTTCTTATCAGTGTTTATGAAAGGTCTGTGCCAGCCCTCTGTCCTTGGGTGTGTGTGGGTCTCAGTATCTGCTTATGAGTTTGTGATAAACCCTGTTTTGAAAGAAGTTAGTTATAACAACGTAATAGCAATATGCTTGTGTTATTTTAAATGGTATTTATTACAGTATTTAAAAGGGGCAATCTGCAATTGAAACAATAACAAAGCAAACCTTGCCACTGGTTTGGTAAACAGCTGAGTCATTGGCTTGAGAAATGAAAGCATTATCAAATTCATAGATGGATGCAAGGACTGACCATCCAGGATATCAACATTTTATTTGTAACAATATTTTGAGGCTATACAGTGTTTGTATACAATTAAATTGTTTACAAACAAGGTAGGAAAACCAGATTTCGGGTTTCTGATGGGGTACGACCATTGAAATAAGCTCATTAAGTATTTATAAGTTATATTCATGAATCAAAGGGTATAAATTATGAATTTAAAAGTCCAAAAATGGATGTGTCAATTTCCAGATTGACCCTTTAAATGCCGCAAGTCATGGGGAGCTAAAAAGAAGAACGTGTACATTATTGATGTAATTGTTTCTTCTTCTACACACAAAAAATGACAAAAATATATAGATTTCTATTGTATGTCCGATTTGAATGTACGAAAGCAGCTTCTATAAAGGTTGTTCAATTAATATTTCACCCATTTATGATGTACAGTTGAAGTCGGAAGTTTACATACACCTTAGCCAAATACATTTAAACTCAGTTTTTCACAATTCCTGACATTTAATCCTGGAAAAATTCCCTGTCTTAGGTCATTTAGGATCACCACTTTATTTTAAGAATGTGAAATGTCAGAATAATAGCAGAGATAATGATTTATTTCAGCTTTAATTTCATTCATCACATTCCCAGAGGGTCAAAAGTTTACATACACCCAATTAGTATTTTGTAGCATTGCCTTTAAATTGTTTAACTTGGGTCAAACGTTTTGGGTAGGCTTCCACAAGCTTCCAACAATAAGTTGAGTGAATGTTGGCCCATTCCTCCTGACAGAGCTGGTGTAACTGAGTCAGGTTTGAAGGCCTCTTTGCTCGCACAAGCTTTTTCAGGACTGCACACAAATTTTCTAAAGAATTGAGGTCAGGGCCTTGTGATGACCACTCCAATACCTTGACTTTGTTGTCCTTAAGCCATTTTGCCACAACTTTGGAAGTATGCTTGGGGTCATTGTCCATTTGAAAGACCCATTTGCAACCAAGCTTGAACTTCCTGACTAATGTCTTGAGATGTTGCTTCAATATAGCCATTTAATTTTCTTCCCTTATGATGCCATCTGTTTTGTGAAGTGCACCAGGCCCTTCTGCAGCAAAGCATCCCCACAACATGATGCTGCCACCCCCGTGCTTCACGGTTTGAATGGTGTTCTTCGGCTTGCAAGCGTCCCCTTTTTCCTCCAATCAGAACGATGGTCATTATGACCAAACAGTTCTATTTTTGTTTCATCAGACCTACGATCTTTGTCCCCATGTGCAACTGTAAACTGTAGTCTGGCTTTTTTAGGGTGGTTTTGGAGCAGTGGCTTCTTCCTTGCTGAGCAGACTTTCAGGTTATGTCAATATAGGACTCGTTTTACTGTGGATATAGATGCTTTTGTACCTGTTTCCTCCAGCATCTTCACAAGGTCCTTTGCTGTTGTTCTGGGATTGATTTGCACTTTTCGCACCAAAGTACGTTCATCTCTAGGAGACAGAACGTGTCTCCTTCCTGAGCGGTATGACGGCTGTGTGGTCCCATGGTGTTTATACTTGCGTACTATTGTTTGTACAGATGAACGTGGTACATTCAGGCGTTTGGAAATTGCTCCCAAGGATGAACCAGACTTGTGGAGGTCTACAATATATTTTCTGAGGACTTGGCTGATTTCTTTTGATTTTCCCATGATGTCAAGCAAAGAGGTACTGAGTTTTAAGGTAGGCCTTGAAATACATCCACAGGTACACATTCAATTGACTCAAATTATGTCAATTAGCCTATCAGAAGCTTCTAAAGCCGTCACATAATTTTCTGGAATTTTCCAAGCTGTTTAAAGACACAGTCAACTTAGTGTATGTAAACTTCTGACCCACTGGAATTGTGATACAGTGAATTATAAGTGAAATAATCTATTTGTAAACAATTGTTGGAACAATTACTTGTGTCATGCACAAAGTAGATGTCCTAACCGACTTACCAAAACTATAGTTTGTTTACAAGAGATTTGTGGAGTGGTTGAAAAACGAGTTTTAATGACTCCAACCTAAGTGTATGTAAACTTCTGACTTTAACTGTATATGTACAGTGATTGCCATTTGCACTGTTCTATGATTTGAACTTGCTGTAAATCTGTACATTTTGGTGTATTGTCTAGGGTTAGATCTAAATCTGTGAAGAAGTTATCTTGGTTACATTTTATTTGGATTGTCCCATACAGGTAATCTACAGATGGTTATACTATCAACAAAGTTGTTGCAAATGCTTGCTATTAGAATAAAGGTTCGCGTAAGGCTTAAGGTTAGGATAAGGGTTAAGGGTTAAGGCTAGGGCTATGGTTAGTGGATAATTAGTTGAAATTTCTGTGAGCTCGAAGAAACTCATCCCTTACCAACAGTCTGTCATTTGAACACCTATGGGTGTGCTGCATTGAATATACAGTATTTCATTATTTCAATTTACAATACCTCTCACATGACTTGCTATCAAATAACAGTCAATGGACCACAGAGCCTAGCTGTTTCCTTTGAAGAACAGGTGGAAGGTGACTCACAGCACAACCAGTTTTAATAGTTTTGGAAAACACAAGGGCATACCACTTGGAGGATAGAAACATTTGCTCATTTGAAAATGGGAAAATACCTCTGTTGTTATTTTGTTGTTGTGTTTTTGTTATAGGGAATATTTTTTTTTCTTGTCTGTGAGTGCATGTACAGTCAATAAAGCATGAGAGTAAAAAAGCAGTTTATAGACACGGCAGTAAATACAATCTAATAAAAATATCTGTCTAGTCCTAACCCGGAGTCTACACTGACCGGTGCACTATAGGCAATCAGAGCTGGGCTCCCGAGAGGCGCAGAGGTCTAAGGCACTGCATTTCAGTGCAAGAAGCGTCACTATATTACCTGGTTTGAATCCAGGCTGTATCACATCCGGCTGTGATTGGGAGTCCCATAGATCGTCGCACAGTTGGCCCAGGGTCGTCTGGGTTTGGCCAGAGTTGGCCGTCACTGTAAATAAAAAGTTGTTCTTAACTTACTTGCCTAGTTAAGTAAAGGTTAAATGAAAAACTAAAAATGTTAAATTAAAAGAGCTACAGTAGGCCTTTATACAAACAAGCCCTTTGCCACATGGGCCTGCAATCATTCACTTTGAACTGGATTGTGTGTTTACAGGCAGTTGCAACAGCGTAACTTTAGATCATTATAAAGCATTCATCAAAAGCCACAAAGTACACCTGAAAGGATTTCTGCAAATATGTAAACACCACAGGAATCCTATTACATTTGGGAACTTTACAGTCCTATTATTCAAACCATGAAAAGGTAGGCTCTCTCTCCCTCACTTATGCATATCAACAACAGGAAGAGCAATATATATACACATACACATACATACATATACACTGCTCAAAAAAATAAAGGGAACACTTAAACAACACAATGTAACTCCAAGTCAATCACACTTCTGTGAAATCAAACTGTCCACTTAGGAAGCAACACTGATTGACAATAAATTTCACATGCTGTTGTGCAAATGGAATAGACAAAAGGTGGAAATTATAGGCAATTAGCAAGACACCCCCCAAAACAGGAGTGATTCTGCAGGTGGTGACCACAGACCACTTCTCAGTTCCTATGCTTTCTGGCTGATGTTTTGGTCACTTTTGAATGCTGGCGGTGCTCTCACTCTAGTGGTAGCATGAGACGGAGTCTACAACCCACACAAGTGGCTCAGGTAGTGCAGTTCATCCAGGATGGCACATCAATGCGAACTGTGGCAAAAAGGTTTGCTGTGTCTGTCAGCGTAGTGTCCAGAGCATGCAAGCGCTACCAGGAGACAGGCCAGTACATCAGGAGACGTGGAGGAGGCCGTAGGAGGGCAACAACCCAGCAGCAGGACCGCTACCTCCGCCTTAGTGCAAGGAGGTGCACTGCCAGAGCCCTGCAAAATGACCTCCAGCAGGCCACAAATGTGCATGTGTCAGCATATGGTCTCACAAGGGGTCTGAGGATCTCATCTCGGTACCTAATGGCAGTCAGGCTACCTCTGGCGAGCACATGGAGGGCTGTGCGGCCCCACAAAGAAATGCCACCCCACACCATGACTGACCCATCGCCTAACCGGTCATGCTGGAGGATGTTGCAGGCAGCAGAACGTTCTCCACGGCGTCTCCAGACTCTGTCAAGTCTGTCACATGTGCTCATGTGCTCAGTGTGAACCTGCTTTCATCTGTGAAGAGCACAGGGCGCCAGTGGCGAATTTGCCAATCTTGGTGTTCTCTGGCAAATGCCAAACGTCCTGCACGGAGTTGGGCTGTAAGCACAACCCCCACCTGTGGACGTCGGGCCCTCATACCACCCTCATGGAGTCTGTTTCTGACCGTTTGAGCAGACACATGCACATTTGTGGCCTGCTGGAGGTCATTTTGCAGGGCGCTGGCAGTGCACCTCCTTGCACTAAGGCGGAGGTAGCGGTCCTGCTGCAGGGTTGTTGCCCTAATACGGCCTCCTCCACGTCTCCTGATGTACTGGCCTGTCTCCTGGTAGCGCTTGCATGCTCTGGACACTACGCTGACAGACACAGCAAACCTTTTTGCCACAGTTCGCATTGATGTGCCATCCTGGATGAACTGCACTACCTGAGCCACTTGTGTGGGTTGTAGACTCCGTCTCATGCTACCACTAGAGTGAGAGCACTGCCAGCATTCAAAAGTGACCAAAACATCAGCCAGGAAGCATAGGAACTGAGAAGTGGTCTGTGGTCACCACCTGCAGAATCAGTCCTGTTTTGGGGGGTGTCTTACTAATTGCCTATAATTTCCACCTTTTGTCTATTCCATTTGCACAACAGCATGTGAAATTTATTGTCAATCAGTGTTGCTTCCTAAGTGGACAGTTTGATTTCACAGAAGTGTGATTGACTTGGAGTTACATTGTGTTGTTTAAGTGTTCCCTTTATTTTTTTGAGCAGTGTATATAACAAAGGAAAATAATATAAACCCTGTCAAACTTTTTTAGCTAGTTGGCCGTCAAAATTGCACTGATAAACAATGGGGAATTGTAGCCTACCCGTCCTTCTGCAGCTTGCCTGCCAATATATGCATGTTCCAACCAAGCACCCAAGCTAACCGGCTAAAGTCGGCTAGCTTGCTAGCTAGCTAACGTTACTTCCAGACACAAATGAGAGAACGCCTCACTCTGACCATTTTACACACCATAGCAGAGCTGGTTCGGCTATTTACATAATATCTTAAGTGTTCGTGACTAATTAGTCTTTTTTTTGCCTACGTTTACTGACATTGGTCATATTCAGCGGGTGTTGCATATTCGTAAATGCATTAGTTATTCTGCACTCTGGCACAATCAGACGAGAGTGCTCTGAAATCGGGAGTAGATAGCCAGAGTGAATTTGCAAACGCAAGAGAAATGCTAACTGGATAACAGTCATTCAAGTTATTGCTAGCTAACCAAGTGACACCAGCATCTCTAGCTGTAGCCACAGAAAAAATATATCTGGTGAAAAAGTCAGTCACTCACCCACTCCTCCAATGGCATCACATGACTTCCTACTAGCAGCTAGCTAACGTTAGGCTCTGTGTTTTTAGTTTGCTACATTTTTATTTATTTCACCTTTATTTAACCAGGTAGGCTAGTTGAGAACAAGTTCTCATTTGCAACTGCGACCTGGCCAAGATAAAGCATAGCAGTGTGAACAGACAACAACACAGAGTTACACATGGAGTAAACAATAAACAAGTCAATAACATGGTAGGTAAAAGAGAATCTTTATACAATGTGTGCAAAAGGCATGAGGTAGGCAATAAATCGAATAATTACAATTTAGCAGATTAACACTGGAGTGATAAATCATCAGATGATCATGTGCAAGAAGAGATACTGGTGTGCAAAAGAGCAGAAAAGTAAATAAATAAAAGCAGTATGGGGGTGAGGTAGGTAAATTGGGTGGGTAGTTTACAGATGGACTATGTACAGCTGCAGCGATCGGTTAGCTGCTCGGATAGCAGATTTTTTAAAGTTGTTGAGGGAGATAAAAGTCTCCAACTTCAGAGATTTTTGCAATTCGTTCCAGTCGCAGGCAGCAGAGAACTGGAAGGAAAGGCGTCCAAATGAGGTTTTGGCTTTAGGGATGATCAGTGAGATACACCTGCTGGAGCGCGTGCTACGGGTGGGTGTAGCCATCGTGACCAGTGAACTGAGATAAGGCGGCACTTTACCTACCATAGCCTTGTAGATGACCTGGAGCCAGTGGGTCTGACGACGAACATGTAGCGAGGGCCAGCCGACTAGGGCATACAGGTCGCAGTGGTGGGTCGTATAAGGTGCTTTAGTAACAAAACGGATGGCACTGTGATAAACTGCATCCAGTTTGCTGAGTAGAGTATTGGAAGCTATTTTGTAGATGACATCGCCGAAGTCGAGGATCGGAGGATAGTCAGTTTTACTAGGGTAAGTTTGGCGGCGTGAGTGAAGGAGGCTTTGTTCCGGAATAGAAAGCCGACTCTAGATTTGATTTTGGATTGGAGATGTTTGATATGAGTCTGGAAGGAGAGTTTGCAGTCTAGCCAGACACCTAGGTACTTATAGATGTCCACATATTCTAGGTCGGAACCGTCCAGGGTGGTGATGCTAGTCGGGCGTGCGGGTGCAGGCAGCGAACGGTTGAAAAGCATGCATTTGGTTTTACTAGCATTTAAGAGCAGTTGGAGGCCACGGAAGGAGTGTTGTATGGCATTGAAGCTCGTTTGGAGGTTAGATAGCACAGTGTCCAGGGAAGGGCCGGAAGTATACAGAATGGTGTCGTCTGCGTAGAGGTGGATCAGGGAATCGCCCGCAGCAAGAGCAACATCATTGATGTATACAGAGAAAAGAGTTGGCCCGAGAATTGAACCCTGTGGTACCCCCATAGAGACTGCCAGAGGACCGGACAACATGCCCTCCGATTTGACACACTGAACTCTGTCTGCAAAGTAGTTGGTGAACCAGGCAAGGCAGTCATTAGAAAAACCGAGGCTATTGAGTCTGCCGATAAGAATATGGTGATTGACAGAGTCGAAAGCCTTGGCCAGGTCGATGAAGACGGCTGCACAGTAATGTCTTTTATCGATGGCGGTTATGATATCGTTTAGTAACTTGAGCGTGGCTGAGGTGCACCCGTGACCGGCTCGGAAACCGGATTGCACAGCGGAGAAGGTACGGTGGGATTCGAGATGGTCAGTGATCTGTTTGTTGACTTGGCTTTCGAAGACCTTAGCTAGGCAGGGCAGGATGGATATAGGTCTGTAGCAGTTTGGGTCCAGGGTGTCTCCCCCTTTGAAGAGGGGGATGACAGCGGCAGCTTTCCAATCCTTGGGGATCTCAGATGATACGAAGGAGAGGTTGAACAGAATGGTAATAGGGGGTGCGACAATGGCGGCGGACAGTTTCAGAAATAGGGCGTCCAGATTGTCAAGCCCAGCTGATTTGTATGGGTCCAGGTTTTCCAGCTCTTTCAGAACATCTGCTATCTGGATATGGGTAAAGGAGAAGCTGGGGAGGCTTGGGCGAGTAGCAGCGGGGGGGGGCGGGGCTGTTGGCCAAGGTTGGAGTCGCCAGGTGGAAGGCATGGCCAGCCATTGAGAAATGTTTGTTGAAGTTTTCGATTATCACGGACTTATCAGTGGTGACCGTGTTATCTAGCCTCAGTGCAGTGGGCAGCTGGGAGGAGGTGCTCTTGTTTTCCATGGACTTTACAGTATCCCAGAACTTTTTGGAGTTAGAGCTACAGGATGCAAATTTCTGCTTGAAAAAGCTGGCCTTTGCTTTCCTGACTGACTGCGTGTATTGGTTCCTGACTTCCCTGAACAGTTGCATATCACGGGGGCTCTTCGATGCTATTGCAGTTCGCCACAGGATGTTTTTGTGCTGGTCGAGGGCAGTCAGGTCTGGAGTGAACCAAGGGCTATATCTGTTCTTGGTTCTGCATTTTTTCAACGGAGCATGCTTGTCTAATATGGTGAGGAAGTAACTTTTAAAGAATGACCAGGCATCCTCAACTGACGGGATGAGGTCAATATCCTTCCAGGGTACCCGGGCCAGGTCGATTAGAAAGGCCTGCTCGCAGAAGTGTTTCAGGGAGCGTTTGACAGTGATGAGGGGTGGTCGTTTGACCGTGGACCCGTGGCGGATACAGGCAATGAGGCAGTGATCGCTGAGATCTTGATTGAAGACAGCAGAGGTGTATTTGGAGGGCAAGTTGGTCAGGATAATGTCTATTAGGGTGCCCATGTTTACGGATTTAGGGTTGTACCTGGTGGGTTCCTTGATGATTTGTGTGAGATTGAGGGCATCAAGCTTAGATTGTAGGACTGCCGGGGTGTTAAGCATATCCCAGTTTAGGTCACCTAACAGAACAAACTCTGAAGCTAGATGGGGAGCGATCAATTCACAGATGGTGTCCAGGGCACAGCTGGGAGCTGAGGGGGGTCGGTAGCAGGCGGCAACAGTGAGAGACTTATTTCTGGAGAGATTAATTTTTAAAATTAGAAGTTCGAACTGTTTGGGCATAGACTTGGAAAGTCTATGCCCAAACATAAATATATACACTATCCTATTAGCCACGTTATGACTGACTTGTGATCATTGCCCTTGCTAGTTTGATTGCATTGACATTCCCAGCCTTAGTTACATGTGTGGGTGTTTGCAGAAAATATTGAGTCCTTGAAACTGAAACAGTGCATCCCGAATGGAAGCAGCAAACATTGTACCAGGCCAGCTGTGATTTACAAGCTGATAGCAATATTTTTTGGACTACCAAGAAATGTATTTGTGAATTATATTAATCATGCATTGAACTGCCTCCTTCTGTTCTGCCAACAATGCCTTAGTGTAAATCATGGAATGTTCAGTCAAATATAACCTATTTTTAAAACTTCTTATGAAGTTGGGAATTTGTACTGTCTGTTAGTTTCATATTTGCAAAGTAGTTAAAATGCTGTGAGTTCCACGTTAAGGACATGAGCAATGTTTACAATTCAGAGGGTTTCAATACAGAGTTGAGAGTGAACAGTGGGCTGTTTATGACCCAAATACCAATTGTATGAATCATACGGATATTTAGATACTGTGTCCATTTGTGTCTTAATGTTAAATAATGCAATATTTGATTCACATTTCTTCACCGCAATATCCAGTCTTACATATTGATACTCTCTCTTAATTTGACCGTGCTTCTCACAGCAGGATAATTATGTGGGTTAAAAAAAAATTGTAGGAGTTGATGCATTTTTTGTTAGGGAAAACTTTTAAAGTCTAAATTACAAACTTTAGAAGCAATTTGAAACCTTGAATACACTACATTTGGCATTTGCTGCTGCCGATAGCAGACCTGTAGCTATAATGTATTTCTTATCAAGTACAGCATAATTAAAATTTATTACTTTATATTCTGTAGCTCTGTAACTTTGACAGGGGAGGACATGCTCTTTTTCATTGAAAAAAAAATGGACTTGGTAAAAAGTATATATAAAAAAGACCAGCATAACTATCCTGGGCCCTTGTTTACCAAAAGCGTCTAAAGGCTAAGTTAATCGTTAAAACCTTCGTAAGAGCATCGTTAAATCTCTGAGCTGTTTCCCAAAAGCATGGTTAACGTTGCACTTAACGTTGCACTTGAAAGACCACTGGTAGAACAGCTAACTGTGTCGTTAGATGCTTTTTTGCCCTCCTGCGTGACTTTATACACAGAAGATCCTGCTAAATATTGAAAAACATGGCTTACCCGTCAGAGCAAAGTTGACTAGAAATACAACTTTGACAATGTCTTTGCAATTGATACAAACAAGCAAAGTATAAAAAGATTCTTCAAATGAAACAACGATGACTGCTTTAAAATATAAACCTTTCATATTGAAATACATTTCATTTTCAATCAAGTTCTATTTTGCTATTTGTGGTCTACTGTCTGTAATTTGTCTCAATATATTTCATTATGTGTAGCCTAACATGTGCGCAATGATGTGCCAAATTGGTGATTTAGTGCATTTTCATTGGGTAAGCATTATAATAAGCCGTCTCAATATTTGCAGCCGTAGGTGGTAACCGTGTATCTCTCTAGGAGCCGATCTGTTGTCAGCATTGTGAAATAATTATAATATTAAGGTAAGATTTGGATGGAGAAAGCTGAAAAGCGCTGCTTTTTTCCGATCCTATCAGAATCAACACATGCTCCAACGATGCACTTAACGAATTTCCTTTCTTTATGGTGTTTTGGGAAACATATATTACATCTTTGGCCATTGCAGGAAAGATCTATCTTTAAAACACTCGTAAGCCTAAGTTTCATCACTATCAGGAAACTGGGCCCTGGGGGCTAAATGGGTATTTTTAAATGTATTAGTACACTGTAGGACTTCCTATATCCTGATTGGTTAGCACTGGAGCACCAGATTAACTGGTAAAACTCATGTCTATCATGCTGGCATGATTATGCACTGTCATCTGATCATCGTTACTCTGCATCAACCCACAGCAACAGGTTAGAAGGTCAGCTTGCACAGTACAGCTTCCTCATGAATACCAACAACCACTTATTCACCATAACCTGATGAATACATAATGCGGTCGTCGACCCATCTCTGCAGGTACTATAATTAACATCCATTTTTATATTACCTCATTTGGATGCTGAGTAAACAGTGACCTCAGCCCTCCATCCACAGTACCTGTCCCTTGTGTTTTTCAATTAGCTGCCGTGATGCTCCTCATCAGTCTATGCGTGATTATTTAGCGTGCTGGCAACTAATGGTGCTTGTTCGGTATGCTAATTAACTACAGGACCTTGGTGTGAGACTGGGAGCTGTTTATTTGCCACTATCAGTTATTGCTGACATCAGTCTCCCTTTAGGTGGACTCTCATTTAGCTGCACAAGAGCTGAAGCTCACTGGTTTTGCTCCTCTCTCTCCATAAGAGCCCAGACATGAACTTCTCTAGGATAGGGGGCAGCATTTTCACGTTTGGATGAAAAGCACACCCAAATTCAACTGCCAGCTACTCATTCCCAGAAGATAAGATATGCATATTGTTAGTAGATTTGGATAGAAAACACCCTGACGTTTCTAAAGCTTTTTGAATCATGTATGTGAGTATAACAGAACTTATTTAGCAGGCGAAACCCTGAGGACAAACCATTCAGATGTTTTATTATTTTGAGGTCACTCTCTTTTCAATGGATTTTCATTGGGAATACAGATTTCTAATTGACCTTCTTGCAGTTCCTACCGCTTCCACTGGATGTCAACAGTCTTTAGAAATTGGTTTCTCCTTTGTGTAATGAAGAAGTACGGCCATTTTGAATTGTTGTGTCCTGTTTGTTAGAGGTGCATGACCAGAAGGCAAGCTACAGTTTGTTTTAATCCTGTATTGAACACAGATCATCCCGTCGTCAATTCTATCGATTATTTACGTTAAAAAATATCTAAAGTTGTATTACAAAAGTAGTTTGAAATGTTTTGGGAAAGTTTACAGGTAACTTTTGAGATATTTTGTAGTCATGTTTCACAAGTTGGAACCGGTGTTTTTCTGGATCAAACGCGCCAAATAAATGGACATTTTGAATATATATCGACGGAATTAATCGAACAAAAGGACCATTTGTGATGTTTATGGGACATATTGGAGTGCCAACAGCAGAAGCTCGTCAAAGGTAAGGCATGAATTATATTTTTATTTCTGTGTTTTGTGTCCCGCCTACAGGGTTGAAATATGCTTCTCTGTTTACAATGGTGCTATCCTCAGATAATAGCATTGTTTGCTTTCGCCGAAAAGCCTATTTGAATTCTGACATGTTGGCTGGATTCACAACCAGTGTAGCTTTAATTTGGTATCTTTCATGTGTGATTTCACGAAAGTTAGATTTTCATAGTAATTAATTTGAATATGGCGCTCTGCATTTTCTCTGGCTTTTGGCCAAGTGAGACAGTAGTATCCCGCCTAAACTCAGATTTTTGGATATAAATATGAACTTTACCGAACAAAACATACATGTACTGTGTAACATGAAGTCCTATGAGTGTCATCTGATGAAGATCTTTAACCTCTACCGAGCACATACCCCGGGTCCGGGAGCACCCCCCACCCCCCCCCACACTGATTAGCATCGCTAGCATAGCGTCACAATTAAATAGTAGCATCTAAATATCATTAAATCACAAGTCCAAGACACCTAATGAAAGACACAGATCCTGTGAATAAAGCCACCATTTCAGATTTTTAAAATGTTTTACAGGGAAGACACAATATATAAATCTATTAGCTAAACACGTTAGCAAAAATCACAATTTTTCTTGTCCACCATTTTCTCTCAACACCAGTAGCTATCACCAATTCGGCTAAACTAAGATATTGATAGCCACTAACCAAGAAAAAACCTCCTCAGATGACAGTCTGATAACATATTTATGGTATAGGATAGGTTTTGTTAGAAAAATGTGCATATTTCAGGTAGATGTCATAGGTTACAATTGCACCCACCGTCACAAATGGACTAGAATAACTACATAGAGCAACGTGTTTACCTACTTACTAATCATCAAACATTTCGTAAAAATACACAGCATACACTAATCGAAAGACACAGATCCTGTGAATACAGACAATATTTCAGATTTTCTAAGTGTCTTACAGCGAAAACACAATAAATCGTTATATTAGCATACCACATATGCAAACGTTACCAGAGCATTGATTCTAGCCAAAGAGAGCGATAACGTAAACATCGCCAAAATATATTAATTTTTTCACTAACCTTCTCAGAATTCTTCCGATGACACTCCTGTAACATCACATTACACAATCCATATAGAGTTTGATCGAAAATGTGCATATTTAGCGGCACAAATCGTGCTTACACAATGGAAATACTGTCCAACTACTCAAGCAATCTGCCCGGCAGCATCATGATAATACAACTATTTTTATCGAAAACTATTCATAAACGTGACTAAAAAAATACAGGTTGGCCATGAAATGAAAGATGCATTAGTTATTAATGCAACCGCTAAGTTAGATTTTTAAAATTAACGTTACTAGACATACAGTGTGCGTTACAGACAGACTAGTGCCGCAATAACTGCGTTACTAATTACCATTATTGAGTTTACATTTTTCCACATAAAAATGGAATAACATCATAAATAGCTCTTACTTTTCGACAAGCTTCCATCGGAATCTTGGCCAAGTGGTACTTTTGTCCAAAAGAATCGTTGCTTGGTTGTAAAACGTTGCATTCAACTGTAAGGGCTGTCGTTCTCCTCATCCTCAGACGAGGAGAGGAGAGAAAGATCAGTGGACCAATACGCAGCATTCGGGAAATAAGCCATCTTTTATTTAACACAATGGCAACACGAAAACAAACACTTTCAAAATTACAAAACAAGAAAACGACGTAGACGAAAAAACCTGAACATGAACTTACATAACTAACGTAAAACTCACGGACAGGAACAGACTACATCAAAACGAAACGAACAACCAAACAGTCCCGTATGGTACATACATATACGAACACGGAAGACAATCACCCACAAACAAACAGTGAGAACACCCTACCTAAATATGACTCTCAATTAGAGGAAAACGCAAAACACCTGCCTCTAATTAAGAGCCATACCAGGCAACCCAAAACCAACATAGAAACAGAAAACATAGACTGCCCACCCAAAACACACGCCCTGACCATAAACACATACAAAAACAACATAAAACAGGTCAGGAACGTTACATCAACTTCTGATATAGCAGCTAACTATAGCTAACAATTGCTAACATTAGCTAACGTGTCCAAATCCTCAATACGCAATACTGTGGAAATTCCGAAAAATAGCAATATACTCGCATAATCTGATATAACTCGGTTTCAAATAGCTTCGTTATGATGTTTCTAACACCTATATCAAATTAAATTACAGACTGATATATCTAAAGTTCATTACTGAGTGTTCGAAAATGGCATGCCCAGGTCTCTCTCTGCGTAAAGTTCAACGTCGAAAAGAAGGCGTACCTCACTCCTTGGTGTTTTATAACCTCTGAGAGATACCTAGGAAGCCCATTCCACTTCTCATTGGTTACTGACATCCAGGGGAAGGCGGGTGCAGTTCGTGTCGTTCCATAGGATATACACACCCCTTTAAACTGAACTGAGATCAGAGCTTCGCTCTCAGACCTTCGCAAAACCTGTCATGGATTTCGTTGTAGAAAGAGTTCTGTTCCACTCAGAGACATAATTCAAACGGCTATAGAAACTAGATAGTGTTTTCTATCCAATAATAACAATAATATGCATATTGTACGATCAAGAATTGAGTAGGAAGCCGTTTCATCTGTAGAGACAATTATGCTAATTTGAAACAGCACCCCCTATAGTCGCAAGAAGTTAAAGGTTAGTGATTAGTTGTATCTCTATTTCTGATTTTTGTTACTCCTCTCTTTGGCTGGAAAAATGGCTGTGTTTTTCTGTGGCTATGTACTGACCTAACATAATCGTTTGGTGTGTTTTCGCCGTAAATCCTTTTTGAAATCAGACATCTTGGCTGGATTCACAACAAGTGTAGCTTTAATTTGGTGTCTTCATGTGTGTATTCATGAAAGTTAGATTTTTATAGTAATTTATTTGAATTTGGCGCTCTGCATTTTTACTGGCTTTTGGCCAAGTGGGACGTTAGCGTCCCACATATCCCAGAGAAGTTAACACCCATAGCACAGGCACACATTGTTGTCTGTAATGCCAATTTTCACCAGTTTCTACAGCTTCAATATGGCACTTTCAATAAGTGGTTGTGTATCTAATCATTTACAGAAGCTATCCTTATCCTATTTGGCACAAATAAGCAAGGCAATTTAGACTGACAAAAAATGTCAAAAGAATAGTCTGTCTGTCTGTCTGTCTGTGCATGGCAGGTGTTCTAAAATTGTTCCTAAACTCCCTGTATCCATCACAGCTGTTGTCATTTTTTTTATACGGTATGACTACTCGAATATCACAGCTGTCTTGATTTTACCAGCATTAAAATTGTACGGAAATGTGGTTTATGTGGGGGAAATGGGCATACTGTACCTTCCGCTTCAAACCGATGTGAAGCAACAAGTTGGTGAAATATATGTTTACAAGAGTAATAGGCACAAGTGAAACCAGGCATGTTGAGGGCACAGGTCGCCCGCTGCCTGATTGATCAAATGGTTGTGTGCATCTACACACTCGTAGCCTGCAGGTTTTCATGGACAGATATATTTTGTGACAACAAATATAGCCTATATAGCTAATAGGCCTATATTTAGAACAATGACTATTTCAAGAAAGGGAGAATCCGTCCATTAATATATTCACACAGCACCTCAGATTAGCTGGTTTGCACATGCAGAAGTGGTCCTTGAGTTGCATCTCCTCCCACAGACACTTGAGAAAAACCCATGCTTCATTGTTCATTCCTCCTGCAGCCATTGAATAGGCCTACAATTTACTTTCACTTGCCCACTGTAATGTACAATTAGCCTGCAGGTTAGGGTACGCAATCTAGTGGGTCGCTATAGATTTATAATGTGCTGAAAAATAGCTGCTTTGTGTCAAATTTGTAGAGCAGCGTGACTTGGGACTTACACACACAAAGCCCCTGGTCTCCAGGATCCCAAGATAATACATTTTATTTATTGGGTGTGCTCACATAGCCTACTAGCCTTTAGTCTTTTGAAGGATAATTGCCATCAGGGGGGAATACTACTGTTAGTAAAGCACCATGGATAAGGTTGTTAATAGTTGCCATTATGCACAGACTTTTTTGCAAGGTGTTCTCCTAGGATATGCAGCAGTTTTTTTGTTTGTGCTCATAACACACAATGGCCGTTAGAATGCCTGTAGTCTGAAATTCCCAGGGGATACATGGTGTGTGTGTGTGCATGTGTGTGCGAGTTATAAGATCATTAGATTGATAAACGTGAGTGACGCCTGTTTGAACGAGTGTATTCGATCGATGGACATTTGTTTGTTTTGCCCCTACGCTTTTTTGAAATCTGACACAGCGGTTGCATTAACGAGAGGTTTATCTAAAGTTCCATGAATAATACTTGTATCTTTTATCAATGTTTATTATGAGTATTTCTGTAAATTGATGTGGCTCTCTGCAAAATCACCAGATGTTTTCGAGGCAAAACATTACTGAACATAACGCGGCAATGTAAACTGAGATTTTTGGATATAAATATGAACTTTATCGAACAGTTAATGCAACCGCTGTGTCAGATTTCAAAAAAGCTTTACGGAAAAAGCACACCATGCAATAATCTAAGTACAGCGCTCAGGGACCAAAACAAGCCATACAGATACCCGCCATGTTGTGGAGTCAACAGAAGTCAGAAATAGTATTATAAATATTCACTTACCTTTGATGATCTTCATCGGAATGCACTCCCAGGGATCCCAGTTCCACAATAAATGTTTGTTTTGTTCCATAAAGTCCATAATTTATGTCCAAATACCTCCTTTTTGATCACGTGTTTTGTTCACAAATCCAAATTCAAGAGGCGCAGGGACTTAGTCCAGACGAAAAGTCTAAAAAGTTATATTACAGTTCATAGAAACATGTCAAACGATGTATAGAATCAATCTTTAGGATGTTTTTAACATAAATCTTCAATAATATTCCAACCGGACAATTTCTTTGTCTTTAGAAATGAAAAGGAACAGAGCTCACTCTCACGGGCGCACGCATGACTTAGCACATGGCATTCTGCCAGACACCTGACTCAAACAGCTCTTATTCGCTCCCCCTTCACAGTAGCAGCCTGAAGGTTCTAAAGACTGTTGACATCTAGTGGAAGCCGTAGGAAGTGCAACCGGACCAAATTTTACACTGTATATTGTATAAAGACTTGAAAACCTACAAACCTCATATTTCCCACTTCCTGGTTGGATTTTTTTCTCAGGTTTTTGCCTGCCATATGAGTTATGTTATACTCACAGACATCATTCAAACAGTTTTAGAAACTTCAGAGTGTTTTCTATCCAAACCTACTAATAATATGCATATCTTTGCTTCTGGGCCTGAGTAGCAGGCAGTTTACTCTGGGCACCTTATTCATCCAAGCTACTCAATACTGCCCCCCAGCCATAAGAAGTTAAAACCTTTCTCAAGATTAACTCATTCAACTTGACTCTCTATGAACAAAAACATTTTTTTCAGCAAATAGATTCAATTGAAATAACTATTTTCAGAATGAAATTGCTTTCAAAATCACATTTCTAGTTATAATCAGTTGCTGTCTAATATTCCGCTCCAAAATATATGCTTGTTTTGGTCACACTTTAATTGGATAGTCTGTAGATGTTCTACAAATGGTCATACTTTCATCAAACTATCTGTTGATAAGCAACTGCTTGCTACGGTTACAGGTATGGTTAAGTTTAGAATAAGGACAAGGGTTAAGGTTAGGGCTATGGATAGGGTTAGGGTAACGGTTAAGTTTATGATAAGGGTTAAGGTTAGGGTTAGGGCTAGGCGTAGTAGATAGTTGAAATGTTACTTATAGTCTGTATAGCATCTACAGATGGAATATCCAAATAAAGTGTTACCCCTCTACAGTAAACACGTTGTTCCTGAGACAACATTATGATTGTTTTCATTTTATTACATTGTTATTCTTCTGTCAAATTATCTAACTTTGTTCACATACTGTACTTTAATTGACCAATAAGGCATTGAAACATATGGGAACCCGACAGTCACTGCAGCACATCAGTTGTAGTTAAGTGTTAATAACACTTAAGTTGATAGGTCCTACGGGACACGATATCTCAGTAGGAAGGGAGGTGATACATTGACATATGTCTTGTAACAGCTTCTGAATGGCTCTCTAGTTGGTAAAAAGCTGGTACAGTATATATAAGATGTAGATTTGCCAAAGGTCAAAGTTCATATATGTCTTTTCTGACTGTACAGTACATTATCCTGTTATGTATGTTAAGTGAGGTCAAAAGCTATTGGTAAGCTATGGTTACTGCTTTCTGTTGACATTGATTGCTTATTTAGTGGAAGATAATAATTATTACCTCTACAGGAGGTTAAAACTGGCTAATACTGTACTGTGTTTGTTTCTCTTCTTTGGAGCCAAATGCATCTAAGTCTGGGAAGCATCCTCTTTTCCCTTCACATCTGCCCCTCAGCATCGAGATGCATGAAATCAAGTGGGCAACCTACTGTTCCTCTGCGTGGTTAGCTGTCAGGTCGCCTCAACTTGTTCCTGACACCTGTTGAGCATTTGTGACAGGCTGTCAGAAGCCAACGTTTTAGCCACCCAGCGGGAGGAGGAACACATAAGCATATATGCACACTCATCAAGTGCCTATCCCCATTTCTAGTACACACATCAGTATTCATGTTTCTAACACAAATACCCAGGTTTTGTCGCACAAGACGGCCCACGTCAATCACATTGATCAATTAGTGTCTCGGTCTGGCCGACCCATAATAGAAAACTAGAACATTACGTCAATAGGAAGAGATTCATTGTGTTAGAGGAAGGGCAGAGAGAAAGATTGGAGTCGCCACCCCTCCTCAGCAGACACCTGTCAGGATGGTACAAGACTAATTATATTAAAGCCACAATGATCTCGTAACTGCACTGAACAGGGAAATGCATGGCATCTGAATGTGGGTAGGATTTCAATGTATTGATTTATTTCTAATGAACTGTTGGGGAGTATTATCTGAGGCTAGTGATGATGGGGTTTCTGGGTTTTCAATCCCTTCAGTTCTGTAGTATTGGTGATCTATATCTGTCTATATTAGTTACTATGCTGTTACTAAGCAGTAATGTATTATGGCAGTGTTATGTTACGACACCTAATAGGAAGTGCACATGCGCACTTTTGGCCCAGGAGTTGTAGGACACAAGATGTTTTTACTAAACAGCATTCCCAACTCCTGACTGGAAATTTTCTCCACAACACAAATATTACAGTGGCATCGAGGTGATTCATATTTATCCTTTATTTAACTTGGCAAGTCAGTTATGAACAAATTCTTATTTAAAATGACGGGCCTACCCCGGCCAAACCCAAACAATGCTGGACCTATTGTGCACCCTATGGGACTCCCAATCCTAGCCAGATGTGATACAGTCTGGATTCGAACCAGGGACTGTAGTGACTCCTCTTGAACTCAGATGCAGTGCCTTAGAACGCTGAACCACTTGGGAGGCCATTAAGCTTCTTAAACAGACATTGCTTGAAGGGAGGAATGTTGCGTGAGTAATGAAGCTCACTATAATGATGTAAACCATCAGGTTGTTTCCCGCCAGTAGAAGACTGTTTATGCTAAGCACTGCTAGCAGGCACTGTGTTCGGGAGTGGCCAAGTAGCAAGCCTATTGGAGTCCAGAATAGTGACACTGCCCTCTGGTGGTTAAAGTAAGAACTGTCATTGAACCCATTGAAAATAGACGATGTCAGTGGAGAAATAAATAAATAAAAAATATTTAAATACAAAGACGAAAAAGAAGAAACCTAACACAGCGTGTACATTATTACAAATGCATGTAAAGAATGAAGAAATTGCAAAATGTTCTGAAATGGAGAAAGTGAAGAATTAGATGAAAATTCTGAAAATGAAGGAATACAAGGAATGTGCAAACTAAACAGATTAACAGTGAAATTGCAACCATTGGTTGAGTACCAGAGTTTGATGTTAAACAAATAGGATTTGGATTCCTATTTAAAGCCCTTTGAGCATTGGCTGGCTGCAAATTAAATCAAAGATGAAAAGAATGCAGATGTATTTCTCAGTGTTTTGGATCCAACTGAGTATGGATGGCTGAAAGGTCTCATTGAACCAGCAAAAGCAGTGGAGTTCACCCATTCAGAACTGCCAGTATAATAGCAGAGAGAATATTTTTTTTCTGCTTTTATTTCTTTCATCACATTCCCAGTGGGTCAGAAGTTTACATACACTCAATTAGTAATTGGTTGCATTGCCTTTAAATTGTTTAAATTGGGTCAAACGTTTCGGTCAGCCTCCCACAAGCTTCTCACAATAAGTTGGATGAATTTTGGCCCATTCCTCCTGACAGAACTGGTGTCGCTGAGTCAGGTTTGCAGGCCTCCTTGCTCGCACACACTTTTTCAGTTCTGCCCACACATTTTCTACAGGATTGAGGTCAGGGCTTTGTGATGGCCACTCCAATACCTTGACTTTGTTGTCCTTAAGCCATTTTGCCACATCTTTGGAAGTATGCTTGGGTTCATTGTCCATTTGGAAGACCCATTTGTGACCAAGCTTTAACTTCCTGACAGATGTCTTGAGATGTTGCTTCAATATATCCACATAATTTTCCATTCATGATGCAATCTATTTTGTGAAGTGCACCAGTCCCTCCTGCAACAAAGCACCCCCACAACATGATGCTGCCACCGCCGTGACTCACGGTTGGGATTGTGTTCTTTGGCTTGCCTCCCCCTCCCCCTTTTACCTCCAAACATATCAATGGTACTTATGGCCAAAAAGTTCTATTTTTGTTTCATCAGACCAGAGGACATTTCTCCAAAAAGTACAATCGTAGTCACCATGTGCAGTTGCAAACCTTAGTCTGGCTTTTCATGGTGGTTTTGGAGCAGTGACTTCTTCCTTGCTGAGCGGCCTTTCAGGTTATGTCGATATAGGACTCGTTTTACTGTGGATATAGATACTTTTGTACCTGTTTCCTCCAGCATCTTCACAAGGTCCTTTGCTGTTGTTCTGGGACTGATTTGCACTTTTTGCACCAAAGTACGTTAATCTCTAGGAGACAGAACGCGTATCCTTCCTGAGTGGTATGACTGCTGTGTGGTCCCATGGTGTTTATACTAGCATGCTATTGTTTGTACAGATTAACGTGGTACCTTCAGGCATGTGTAAATTGCTCCCAAGGATGAACCAGACTTGTGGAGGTCTATAATATTTTTTCTGAGGTCTTGGTTGATTTCTTTTGATTTTCCCATGATGTCAAGCAAAGAGGCACTGAGTTTGAAGGTAGGCCTTGAAATACATCCACAGGTATATCTCCAATTGACTCAAATCATGTCAATTAGCCTATCAGAAGCTTCTAAAGCCATAACATAATTTTCTTGAATTTTCTAAGCTGTTTAAAGGCACAGTCAACTTAGTGTATGTAAACTTCTGACCTACTGGAATTGTGATACAGTGAATTATAAGTGAAATTATCTGTCTGTAAACAACTGTTGGAAAATGTACTTGTGTCATGCACAAGGTAGATGTCCTAACTAACTTGCCAAAAATATAGTTTGTTAACAAGAGTTTTGTGGAGTGGTTGAAAAACGAGTTTTAATGACTCCAACCTAAGTGTATGTAAACTTCCGACTTATTTCCCTACATAGGCTGACTGATGCCCTAAGTGAAGAGGATGATTATTATCGTGTAGTGTAGCATGCTGTCATCCTTCCTATCAATGTATTGCATAAAAAAACATAAAACTAGCAAAGAAAAACTCTATTAGCATTGTTTAAACCAACAATAAAAGTTATTTTAAATTATAATAATATTCTGATCAAATAATTTAGTATTTGTCTGTAGAGTGCTTTTCTCAAATGAGTGTGTCATATTACCAGTAAGCAGTCTATGGAACAGAGAAATCCAGAGTTGGAGGTTTTCCAGATGAGGTAAATCAATTGTGAATTATTGAGAAGAGAAAATATGAATGGCAGTTCACAACACAGCATGTGAAAAACAATAGTGTCTAGGCTTAACGTCTCTCTACGACTCATTCTGTAACATAAAAACACCATCATGTAGTAATTGCAGAAAATACAGTGTCTTGCGAAAGTATTCACCCATATTGGCAATTTTCCTATTGTGTTGTCTTACAACCTGTAATTAAAATTGATTTTGGGGGGGGGGTTTAGCATTTGATTTACACAACATGCCTACCACTTTGAAGATGCAACATTTTTTTAAATTGTGAAACAAACAAGAAATAAGACAAAAAATGGAAAACTTGAGCGTACATAACTATTCACCCCCCCCAAAGTCAATACTTTCTCTAGGCATCTTTTGCAGCAATTACAGCTGCAAGTCTCTTGGGGTATGTCTCTATAAGCTTGACACATCTAGCCACTGTGATCTTTGCCAATTCTTCAAGGCAAAACTGCTCCAGCTCCTTCAAGTTGGATGGTTTCCACTGTTGTACAGCAATCCTTAAGTCATACCACAGATTCTCAATTGGATTGAGGTCTGGGCTTTGACTAGGCCATTCCAAGACATTTAAATGTTTCCCCTTAAACCACTTGAGTGTTGATTTAGCAGTATGCTTAGGGGCGTTGTCCTGCTGGAAAGTGAACCTCTGTCCCAGTCTCAAATCTCTGGAAGACTGAAACAAGTTTCCCTCAAGAATTTCCCTGTATTTAGCGCCATCCATCATTCCTTCAATTTTGACCAGTTTCCCATGCTTCACTGTGAGGATGCTGTTCTCGGGGTGATGGGAGTTGTTGGGTTTGCAGCAGACATAGCGTTTTCCTTGATGTCCAAAAAGCTACATTCTCCATATGTTTGGGGAGTCTTCCACATGCATTTTGGCGAACACCAAACGTGTTTTGCTTATTTTTGTCTTGAAGGAATGGCTTTTTTTTCTGGCCACTCTTCCGTAAAGCCCAGGTCTGTGGAATGTACGGCTTAAAGTGGTCCTATGGACAGATACTCCAATCTCTGCTGTGGAGCTTTGCAGCTCCTTCAGGGCTATCTTTGGTCTCTTTGTTGCCTCTCTGATTAATGCCCTCCTTGCCTGGAGTTTTGGTGGGCGGCCCTCTCTCTTGTTGTGGTGCCATATTCTTTCCATTTTTTTATACTGGATTTAATGGTGCTCCATGAGATGTTCCAGGTTTTGGATTTTTTTTTTATAGCCCAACCATGATCTGTACTTGTTGGCGCCCCACAGATCATGTGACAGTTAGATTGCACACAAGTGGTCTTTATTTAACTAATTATGTGACTTCTGAAGGTAATTGTTTGCACCAGATCTTATTTAGGGGCTTCATAGCAAAGGGGTGAATACATATCCACGCACCACTTTCCGTTTACATTTCTTTTTAAATTGTTTTGAAACAAGTTCTTTTTTTCATTTCACTTCACCAATTTGGACTATTTTGTGTATGTCCATTACATGAAATCCAAATAAAAATCCATTTAAATGACAGGTTGTAACGCGACAAAATAGGAAACACGCCAAGGGGGATGAATACTTTTGCATGGCACTGTATTATTAACTATGTTATAAGCAGGACAATATAAACTCATCAAAATTTGAAACGTCCCCTTTTCATGACCCTGGCTTTCAAAGATAATTCGTAAAAATCCGAATAACTTCACAGATCTTCATTGTAAAGGGTTTAAACAATGTTTCCCATGCTTGTTCAATGAACCATAAAAAATGTATGAACATGCACCTGTGGAACGGTCGTTAAGACACTAACAGCTTACCTGTGACCTTAACGCAATTAAGGTCACAGGTAAGCTGTTAGTGTCTTAACAGGTTACCTTATGAAAGCTTAGGACACTAAAGAGGCCTTTCTACTGACTCTGAAAAACACCAAAAGAAAGATGTCCAGGGTCCCTGCTCATCTGCCTGAACGTGCCTTAAGCATGCTGCAAGGAGGCATGAGGACAGCAGATATGGCCAGGGCAATAAATTGCAATGTTCGTACTGTGAGACGCCTAAGACAGCGCTACAGGGAGACATGACGGACAGCTGATCGTCTTCGCAGTGGCAGACCACGTGTAACAACATCTGCTGTACATCCGAACATCACACCTGCGGGACAGGTACAGGATGGCAACAACAACTGCTCGAGTTACACCAGGAACTCACAATCCCTCCATCAGTGCTCAGACTGTCCGCAATAGGCTGAGAGAGGCTGGACTGAGGGCTTGTACGTCTGTTGTAAGGCAGGTCCCCACCAGACATCACCTGCAACAACATCCCCTATGGGCACAAACACACTTTCGCTGGATCAGACAGGACTGGCAAAAAGTGCTCTTTACTGATGAGTCGCAGTTTTGTCTCACCAGGGGTGATGGTCGGATTCGTATTTATCGTCGAAGGAATGAGCGTTACACCGAGGCCTATACTCTGGAGCGGGACCGATTTGGAGGTGGAGGGTCCGTCATGGTCTGGGGCGCTGTGTCACAGCATCATCGGACTGAGCTTGTTGTCATTGCAGGCAATCTCAACGCTGTGCGTTAAAGGGAAGAAATCCTCCTCCCTCATGTGGTACCCTTCCTGCAGTCTCATCCTGACTTGACCCTCCAGCATGACAATGCCACCAGCCATACTGCTCATTCTGTGCGTGATTTCCTGCAAGACAGGAATTTCAGTGTTCTGCCATGGCCAGCGAAGTGCCCGGATCTCAATCCCATTGAGCACGTCTGGGACCTGTTGGATCAAAGGGTGAGTGCTTGGGCCATTCCCCCCGGAACTTACAGGTACCTTGGTGGAAGAGTGGGGTAACATCTCACAGCAAGAACTGGAAAATCTGGTGCAGTCCATGAGGAGGAGATGCACTGCAGTACTTAATGCACAAGGTGGCGACACCAGATACTGACTGTTTCTTTTGATTTTGACCCCCCCCCCCTTAGTTCAGGGACACATTATTAAATTTCTGTTAGTCACATGTCCTGTTCAGTTTATGTCTCAGTTGTTGAATCTTGTTATGTTCATACAAATATTTACACACGTTAAGTTGCTGAAAATAAATGCAGTTGACAGTGAGAGGACGTTTCTTTTTTGGCTGAGTTTACATGGGTCATATTGGTAATGGCTACCGAGCGGCACACAATGGGATTTCCTTGCAGTTCTCCAGCTGTATCCATTGAATGCGCTCGAGGTCCAAGGCACACAGGCAGGTGGCATGAGATGGGCCACAGAGCAGCGCACAGAAGACAGATATAGCGCATGGGGAAGGGAGGAGGAGGAAGGGGGAGGGGTGGTGGACCGCCACTCCGCCACACTAAGTAGCACAGAACAACACTTTAATGGGCATTGCACTAATAATGGCACTGACTAGGGAAACGTTCCCATTGTTCTTAGTGCCAGTCTGCACGTTCAAACTAAAACAATGTAACTAATAATGACATCTTTATGCTTTCGTTAATAAAATAATGATAAAAATACTCTTTAAAAATGCAGATGTTTATTTAGTTATGGATCCATAACAAATATCTATGGGAATAAATATCATTGAATTACAGAAATATTGGAACAAAGTTGTCTAATCAATGTAAACAAATTGTTGCTTACTGGAAACTTTCACTTTCAAACACACACAGTCATGTTGTACAGCGACATTATGGCTATTAGCAGGTTGCTTGACAATAGACTTGCCTAGAAGGAGGGTAGGTGTAGAATTCTATCGTGAAATATATTTCTTAGTTAGGTTGGCTGTATCACAACCGGCAGTGATTGGTTGCAGTTTCAGTTTAATTCACCAGAAAAGACAAAACAAATAATACAACAAAAAGTATTATTGTTATTATTATGTACCACATCCGACCGTGATTGGGAGTCCCATAGGTGGCGCACAATTGGCCCAGCATTTCTCTCCCTCTAAAAACAGAAATAAATGTTTGGCCTTTATTCAGATTACAATCACTTTCATTTTTTTTTTAAATGAAATAACCTACAAAATATCGTTATATCTTATCAAGTTGATGGCACAGTCATATGAGTGACTCACTCATTCATGGCTTTTGATCAAAATAAATAAGTAGCAACATTCTTTCTGATAGTCTTTAATAACTATATGTTTTGGTTATCCTGACTTGGACACCATGTACAGTATTATAATAACCCATTATGGGCTATGGGCTATTAGAGTATGGGCTATTAGAGTATGACAGCCTACTTAAGAACAAAGAGTATGACAGCCTACTCCTTCCTCCCTGTTGGGGAATTGAACCCCTGTCCCCCGTATGCCAGCACGATTTGGGGATTCTTTAGCTTAATAGCGCAGTACTGTAGCCTAGTACTGTCCTCTCCCCTGTAACAATTCCCCAGGTCGTTGCTGCAAATGAGAACGTGTTCTCAGTCAACTTACCTGGTAAAATAACGGTAAAATAAAAAAAATTAAAAATAAAAATAAAAATAAAAAATAAAAAAATACTCCCGACCGTCACGTTATACAGTGCAATATTTTCCCTTCCATCCTAATGAAAACCCAGAGTCTTTCGTTTTTATTGGAATAGAAATACCACAATATTAATCTAATTAATATATTTTTTTTTTATCAGTCACATATACTATGTTCTTAAAAAAAGGTTTTAAATTCTCTAGTACAGCCACTATTGAAGGCCATCAAATGCTTCTCAAAGATGCCCTTTGGTGGTCAAACTAGCACTAACTAGCATTAATGGTACCAGCGGTTGACACTTAAATAACGTGCCGTAGAATTCCGCGGCACCATGCAAAGAATAGGGCTTTTATTGATAAATGTGATGTATTAGAGGTAAATGGCAAAGATTAAACATGTCTGCTGTCTGTATTGCTTGTAATTGATATAAGTCAACATCTAAGTATTAAGTATTTTTATTTAAATTGTTATGGCTGTATTGTTTTAAAAAACCCAATAATGTTGTGGGTCCATCAGACCCATGAACATTGGGTGAATATCAAAAGCATGAACACCACAAACATGTACATTCTGTGCAGCTCCAAAAATAGTACACATTGAGAGAATTTTAAAAATGTCTATTCATCTCATTTGGGTTGCCGATCCCTGGTTCAGAAGCTAGAACCAAGGGAACATTGGGCTGTGGGAACATAGGGCTGATGGAAAATGGCCTGAGGGAACATGTGCTGAGGGAGCAGCGGGCTGAGGGAACATAAGCATGAGGGAACATGGGGCTGAGGGAACAGGGTGCTGAGGGAACATAGGCACGAGAGAAAATGGGGCTGAGGGAACATGGGGCTGAGGGAACTTAGGGCTGTGGGAACTGAGACAACATAGGGCTGAGGGAACATAGACATGGTCCCATCTCCTGAGACATACTCAAATTCTCGTATGGGAGACTAATTGGATGGGGCAGGGGTTCCCAAACTTTTTTGACAAGACTTTGAGTATGTCTCAGGAGATTACTCAATATAGGATATTGCATCATTAAATAAACAGTTAGCAGTGTGCAACAAAGGAACAAAAGGCCTAACTCACATAATGAAAGAAAATAACATCTAGGACTAGAAAGTTGTGGTAGAAAGATTTGACTTTTCAGAGTTCGACTGAGTTGCTGCATCATTATAATGTGAAGAAAGAAAAAAACATCCCTTCCATCACCTTATTAGGCTATAAAGTGAAGTCAGAAGTCACTCAACATTTAACTGTAGATATAAACTTCAAAGGAGTTTCAATATCTCACACACACAAACACACACAGCTTGAGGCTATGTTGCACTTGAACAGACAGAGATAAGAGGCTCTGACAAGTGCAGGTTTGACACTGAATGAGAATAAAGTGTGGAAACTGGATGCGGAACACATTGGATGGGACTTTCCAAACAGATTGAGAGAGAGAGTTAGTTTCCCATTGGGACTTCAGACACTGCACCAGGGGAGTTTCCTGGAAGTCTTTTTAACTGTATATTCCATCTCCTTCTTTCTTCTCTAATTATATGTTCTCTCTCTATCGCTCCGTTTCTCTCTCACTCGCTCTCTTTCTCTCTCTCCCTCTTATCTTAATGAAATTCTGTCATCAGGTTACTGTAATGCAAAAGACTGCCGGTCTCAAGGTAATTAACGCATAAAAAGCTACCCATAGTCTTATAGAGAGAAGACTAGAGCGAGGGCAACCGTACCATGTAAAGCCCAGCTGACAGCTGTCTATAGGCATTTAGAAGAAATGTATATGTGGTCTGCAGCCACTAAAAAATAACACAAGGTATTTGGATTATTTGTATTATAAATTCATTGAAATTATTACTAATTAGATTGGAATTTGGATTGAAATGTGGATAATAAGAGGCTTGAAATTGAGCTATTAAGTGCTGGGTGAATGAGAGCTGTCAGTGGGACTAGCTTACATGTGAAAGAGGTGAATGAATGCCACAACCAGTTCTGTGTGAGCTGTGTTTTCTAGTTCTTTGAGCTTTTCAGTTTTGTGTTAGCTCCTAAGTAACGTTATCTAAGGTCTGCCCAACACCGCCATTGGATCTACAGGTAGAGGATAACATGTCTCAGAAATATCAGAGGATAACATGTCTCAGAGGATCACATGTCTCGTTAGTAAGGAGGATAGCATGTCTCGTTTACGTCGAGGATAACCTGTCACATTGGTAACGAGGAGAACATGTCTCTGAGGATAACATGACTTTAGATTATATGACCCATGTTAAATAGAAGTAGTGTAAATATCTAAACCCCTGTATGAATAGAAGGAATTTAGAGATGTAACAGAAATGTATAATGGGTTACTAGAGATATAGTATAATACTATTTAGTGTGATGGGTTATTATGATGATCTGATGAAGTAAGAAGAGAAAAATAATACTATACAACTAACACACCCACACGTAGACGTACATGAGTGGTGACAAAGTATTCTGAGGAATGTTCAGAGTGGTTCCTTTATGGATAGTTTGTATGGTTGGAGTTAAAGTTTTGTACAGGACTTGACTTACCCCTAACCAATAGAACTATAAACACTCAGAAGATTTCCTCCACCCTGGTAATGCATTTTGAAACACTCCATACCCTGTTAAATAGAACCAATGAATGTTGAACATGATTTTCTGTTAACTAAACTTGAAAGCCTACAATTTATTGTACTCCCGATTGAGTTTGTGTTGATATGATGACGTTCTAAACCAATTCGTGAGTAGGCGAAATGGAGACTACATCTTTTTCCTTGTCTATGCAGTCTCAGGTGCCAGACTTATTATGGACGGAGTGCGACATCTACTGGGGACTGATAGACAGTGCAACCCAGTTAATACATATTGATCCCTCCAAAGCATTACATATGATTTTTTAAATAATAGACATTTAATAAATTAAAAGAAATTGAAGCACAAAGTGTATATTCAAAAGAAACTGGTTATAAAAATGTAGAGTAACTTTTTGAAGGTGTACTAAAATGAAAACAATGCCTTCCAATCTGGAGAAAGTTATCATGTTTGTTTGTTTTAACTCTTGCAATAGGGGGAAAGCAGAACATTGAGTGGTCTGTGTGTATTAGTGGTACTGATTGAACACGTTTTTTTTCTACTGGAAAGTGTTGAAGTAAACAGATTATGGAGACTAGTGAAAGTAACATAGTGAATGATAGCAATCAGATAGCAATCCCTTAACGCAATATTTTAGTAATTTGAAGAAGTAAGACAGAGGGATTGAGCATTGGGACTGATATTAAATTAGAGGCTGCTCACTCTTCAAGGCCTGGTCCACTGCTCTTGTGTTTAAGTCATCTGTTGTTTGGATTAGCGAAAACCATCCTGTTGAACAATAGAAAGCCGCCAGTACACACTGAACTCACACAGGCTGTGAGAGACACAGTGGGGAAATTTGGGAGAGTTTGTACATCATTACATGTCAATGCAACAAGTCAAAAAGATTAAAGACTGATTTAAATATTTGTTAGTGAAAACTAAGTACATGTTTATTTTCTTTCTTCCAGTACTGATGGAATGTCAGTGGCAAAGTTGTTTTTCTTCATGTTTATCAATGATTCTGTGTCTCTCCCCTTGAAAGAGTGTCCTGAGGCAGTTGCCTTGGGAGAGCAGTTAAAAGTGCACAGATCCAGCTGTTAAAGGACCTCCAAAATTAAGCAAGGCCTGGCCATTTTTTTGTGTTTACCCTATGATTTTTGGCACACAAATGCCAGCACCCACACACGACTCAGCTGTTAATTAATATTTGTTAGTGGTTCATACTCTGTTTGATTTAGAAGTGTGGGGTCTTTTAATTTTGTTTTTGTCAGTTTTTCACGGGTTAGAAAGGATGCTGTACACAAATTAAAGTTTCTCTTGTCAGAGTTTTGGTTGCACACATGCAAATTCTCTAAGAAATGTACTGAACAACCTAATGTAAACCTGATACACAAAATGTTTAAAATGTTTGAAATATCTTTAAATAATGTCTGAGGTACAGGAAAACAAACACTCACTTAAAATGGCTGACTGACCTCTGACATCTTTTATGACTTCCTGGTGAGTCCTGATCACCCTTACTAGGAAGACAGGAGATGTGTTTAAGGGCTATGTAAAAACAAATCATTATAAAGAGGTTTATAATTGATCAATAGTCCTATGTGTAATTCGGAACATGTGAAGGACAGAGAGAGAGAGAGAGAGCTGTCTCTAGTCTATTTTACCATTACCTTATGGGATAAAACTCATTGAGTTATCAAGAGATAAGTCGATGAGTTGTTCTTCTTTTTTTTGATTTAACAGGCAGTGTTGTGTTTTATTTCAGATGCATGAATCACGATGTGAGTCATGTGTCTAAAGGGGGAATTACCGGTCCCCTGGAGCCCTTTGGTAAATATGCAAATGTTTTCCTACACATACCTGTCTGTAAAAAAGAAGGAATATGTTTTGGTAATGGATGATAGTTACTTCAAATGAATTGAACTTTTCCCCCACATCGAGTGATATATACAGAGGGGAGAACAAGTATTTGAAACACTGCCAATTTTGCAGGTTTTCCTACTTACAAAGCATGTAGAGGTCTGTAATTTTTATCATAGGTACTCTTCAACTGCGAGAGACGGAATCTAAAACAAAAATCCAGAAAATCACATTGTATGATTTTTAAGTAATTAATTTGCATTTTATTGCATGACATAAGTATTTGATACATCAGAAAAGCAGAACTCAATATTTGGTACAGAAACCTTTGTTTGCAATTACAGAGATCATACGTTTCCTGTAGTTCTTGACCAGGTTTGCACACACTGCAGCAGGGATTTTGGCCCACTCCTCCATACAGACCTTCTCCAGATCCTTCAGGTTTCGGGGCTGTCGCTGGGCAATACGGACTTTCAGCTCCCTCCAAAGATTTTCTATTGGGTTCAAGTCTGGAGACTGGCTAGGCCACTCCAGGACCTTGAGATGCTTCTTACGGAGCCACTCCTTAGTTGCCCTGGCTGTGTGTTTCGGGTCGTTGTCATGCTGGAAGACCCAGCCACGACCCATCTTCAATGCTCTTACTGGGGAAGGAGGTTGTTGGCCAAGATCTCGCGATACATGGCCCCATCCATCCTACCCTCAATACGGTGCAGTCGTCCTGTCCCCTTTGCAGAAAAGCATCCCCAAAGAATGATGTTTCCACCACCATGCTTCACGGTTGGGATGGTGTTCTTGGGGTTGTACTCATCCTTCTTCTTCCTCCAAACACGGCAAGTGGAGTTTAGACCAAAAGGCTCTATTTTTGTCTCATCAGACCACATTACCTTCTCCCATTCCTCCTCTGGATCATCCAGATGGTCATTGGCAAACTTCAGACGGGCCTGGACATGCGCTGGCTTGAGCAGGGGGACCTTGCGTGCTCTGCAGGGTTTTAATCCATGACGGCGTAGAGTGTTACTAATGGTTTTCTTTGAGAATGTGGTCCCAGCTCTCTTCAGGTCATTGAACAGGTCGTGCCGTGTAGTTCTGGGCTGATCCCTCACCTTCCTCATGATCATTGATGCCCCACGGGGTAAGATCTTGCATGGAGCCCCAGACCGAGGGTGAACGACCGTCATCTTGAACTTCTTCCATTTTCTAATAATTGCGCCAACAGTTGTTGCCTTCTCACCAAGCTGCTTGCCTATTGTCCTGGAGCCCATCCCAGCCTTGTGCAGGTCCACAATTTAATCCCTGATGTCCTTACACAGCTCTCTGGTCTTGGCCATTGTGGAGAGGTTGGAGTCTGTCTGATTGAGTGTGTGGACAGGTGTCTTTTATACAGGTAACGAGTTCAAACAGGTGCAGTTAATACAGGTAATGAGTGGAGAACAGGAGGGCTTCTTAAAGAAAAACTAACAGGTCTGTGAGAACCGGAATTCTTACGGGTTGGTAGGTGATCAAATACTTATGCCATGCAATAAAATGCAAATGAATTACTTAAAAATCATACAATGTGATTTTCTGGATTTTTGTTTTAGATTCCGTCTCTCACAGTTGAAGTGTACCTATGATTAAAAAATAACAGACCTCTACATGCTTTGTAAGTAGGAAAACCTGCAAAATCTGCAGTGTATCAAATACTTGTTCTCCCCACTGTATGTATTGCTGTTGTTGTTTTCTTTCTTTGTTTTTGTTCTACTTCAACAACAAATCTCACCCGAGATGGATGGTCAGGATTTCTCCCTAAGGATTATCCCTCTGACTCCCTGACCTGTAACTCTGCAGTGAGATCGCCAAGGTGATAGGTGAGTATAAGCCAATTTGTGGGAGGGGGGGGGGGTGGTTTCAACTGTGTATTGTAATTCTCTAAGACATATGTTTTAGAAGTCTGGATTTCCTGAATCATATCGTAAAATTATTCCAGAGTAGAAGACGCTCCTTCCACACTAACTTCTCTCTCTGCATAAAGTATTTCTAAGGCCCATTTTTTCCATACTGATTGATTGTCTGGGGACTGTTCAGAGTTTTTTTATTTTAGTAAACAATGAAAGGGTGTTAGTAAACACCACACAAGGGTTAAAAGGAAAGTCTTCCAATTGTCAACGTCATATTCATTACTTCCTGCATCATACAAGTGTCTACATTTGTGAAAATGGTGTGTTTCTATGGTCTGTCGTAATCCTACCCGGTGCCATCAAAGTGTAGGATTAAAAGGAAAATACCCCCCCTCTAGTTTCTAGCCAGAGGGAGGGTATTTTCTGGCTCCCCATGTCACTTCAAATTTTAGAGTGTTTGAAAATGTGAAAATGCATTGTTTTCACAAACAGTATGTAGACAGTAGAATTGTGCTGGAGATAATGAAAATGAGGTTGGAAAGTGGTGGAATAGCCCTTTAAGCATACGATTACATAAGCTTGACCTCTGAAGCTTACATTAACGGATCAATGTGTGTGCAGCACTGGAGGCTGCTGAGGGGAGGACGGCTCATAATAATGGCTGGAATGGAGTGGATGTGTTTTAAACCATTCCAGACATTATTCCATTCTAGCACTACACAGCTGATTCAATTAGCCAACTCATCATCAAGCTTTGATTAGTTGAATCAGCTGTGTAGTGCTAGGCTAAAAACCTAAATGTGCACCCACAAATTTGTAAGGAACTCTCCTCACCTCGTTGTCTAGGTCTTAATTGAAAGGAAAATCCAAAAACCCGCAGACACTCGGCCCTCCATGGAATCAGTTTGACACCCAGCAGAGAGTTGTGAAATTAGAAATTGATCACATCTGAGAAGTGTGAAGTTACTATGTTAGAAAAGAGAGGGAGAATCCAGTTTCTGATTGTGGTAGACATTGGTGTCTGCAGAGAAAAGCCAAGATAATGATTATTACATAAGTATCTAGAGCAGGGATGGGCAACTCCAATCCACCGGGGCCTTTTGCCCCAGCCCCAGCTAACACACCTCACTCCAATATTCAACTATTCGTGATCTTCAGAATGCAATTAGTTTAATTCAGCTGTGTTTGCTAGAGATCGGGAAAACTGTGACACCACTCCGGCTCCCGAGAATTGGAGTTGTCCGTCCCTGATCTAGAGCTGGAGCTGCACATCTAGATTTAAACTTCAATTCACATTGATTCTGGTAATAATGTGAATAATGTGTTGTAGTCAAAGTGCCTTGAATCCCTATTCTGCTGAAGATCAATCGTTTCATATCATCTTATTTTCTGTTGAGGATTTCACACACACCTCTACACATCTATTTTTGACTTTAACTTTAAAGTGGTCTGAGGTTGAAAGGTTCAAGTGTGCATGTGTGGGATAGCATCCTTTGCTCCACTGTTTCATTTGATGTCTGGTTTGCTGTGAAACTAGACACCCAGTAATGATTCCAGACAGGAAGGTTCAAACAGGAAGCAGCTCTCTGGGGACAGGGTATTTTTATATAAGAGTAAGGGCTCCACATAATACAATTCTTGCCAGGTAATGTCATGTTGGATATCAATGGGCTCCCCTGTGAATCATTCGGATATGTCTGGTCTCTTTTCATCATTTTGGTTAGTGGTTCCCAAACATGATGTCGGGACCCCAATAGTGTTCATTCCACTGACATTTAAACGGAGTCACCTTTGAAAATATGTTATCATATCAAACAAATAATAACTTTTTTATTTTCAAATGGGTATAGAATATAACTTTTAGTGTCAACTAAGGATTTTTTAAAGAATTAGAATGTGTTGTCTGAGTTTAGTTGGTACTAATGTATGTATGGTATTAGGCTGCTCCTATGTCTACACTCTGTATGGTTTATACAGCACCTTCAAAAAGGTTTCAGGCCCCATTAATTGTTCCACATTTTGTTGTGTTACACCCTGAATTTAAAATGATTGAATTTAGATACCTCATAATGTCAAAGTGGATTTATGTGTTTATATATTACTTTTGTTTTCATACAAAATGAAAAGCTATAATGTCTATAGTCAATAACAGTTCAACCCCTTTGTTATGGCCTAAATAAGTTCAGGAGTAAATATTTACTTAACAAGTCACATAATACTATAAGTTGCATGATTTTTGAATACTATCTCATCTCTGTTCCCCACACACACAATTATCTGTAAGGTCTCTCAATTTCAAACACAGATTCAACATCAAAGACCAGGGAGGTTTTGCAATGACTCAAAGAATGGCACCTATTGGTAGATATGAAAAAAACTGATTTTGAATATCCCTTTGTGCACGGCGAAGTTATTACTTATATCTTGGATGTTGTATCAATACACCCAGTCACTACAAAGTTACTGTCATACTTCCTAACTCAGTTGCCCGGAGAGGAAGGAAACCGCTCAAGGATTTGATTACGAGTCGAATGAAACAGTTACAGATTGAATGGCTGTGATGGGAGAAACTGAGGATGGATCAACAACATTGTAGTTACTCCACAATACAAATCTAAATGACAGAGTAAAAACGAAGCCTGTAAAGAATTTTTTTTTTCAAAACATGCATCCTGTTTGCAATAAGGCACTAAAGTAAAACTGGAAAAAAATCTAATAATATACTTCAAATACGAGATGTGTTTTTCTAGTATATCTTAAGTATACTATAAATATAATATCACACTTCAATATACTTATTAAAATTGGACTTTAAATGTTTTTCAGTCTTTTAGTATACTATAAACATACTATCATCAACCTTTAATACACTTGTTAAAAGTGTACTTTAAATTCACTATTTTTCAGACTTTACGTATTCACTATCATTTTAAACACACACATTAAAACTGTCCTTCAATTTCAAACGGTTTAATTGTAATGCAGTATATTCATTCAAATTACACTTGGAGTTGTTTTTAAATTTAATCATTGATTATTTTTTTTATAAAACTCTGCTTGTGAGTGATCAAGTACACTATAAGTATACAGTGCCTTGCAAAAGTATTCATACCACTTGTATTTCTTCACTTGTATTTCTTCACGTGTGTTATTGTGTTAAAAAGTGGGATTAAAATGTATTTAATTGTAATTTGTTGTCAATGAACTCAAAATACTCTAATGTCAAGTGGAAGAAAAAATATAATAAATAAGATTCATAAAAATGTGATAACTGAAATAGAGTCATTGCATAAGTTTTCATCTACTTTAATTAGGCAAGCCTAAATTAGTTCAGGAGAATAATTTGGCTTAACAAATTACAGTTACAATGTTACATGGACTCTGTGTGAAATAATAAGGGGTTGATATGATTTTTAAAATGACTAACCCTTCCTCTGTACAACATACATACATACAACATCTGTAAGGTCCCTCAGTCATGTATTGAATTTCAAGCACAGATTGAACTAAAAAGACCAGGGAGCTTTTTGAATGCCTCATAAAAGAGTAGCCATTGGTAGATTGCTAACAGTATCAAATCAGACATTGAACATCTCTTTAAGCATGGTCAAGTTAATAGTTATGTTGTGGATGATGTATTAAACCACCCAGACACATCAAAGATACAACCATCCTTCTGACCTGAGCTGCAGGACAGGAATTGAACTTCTCAGGGATGTCACAGTACCATGAGACCATTGGTGGTTGTAAAACAGTTATAGAGTTCAATGTCTGTGAAGGGAGAAAACTGAGGTTGGATCAACAACATTGTAGTGACTCCACAATAATGATTTCAATGACAGAGTGAAAATAATAATACAAATATATAATACAAGTATATAATACAAATATACTACAAATAAACATAAATATTCCTAAACATACAACTTGTATGCAACTAAGCACTAAAGTAATACTACAAAAAAGAGTTTCGGCCTAAATGCAAAGCCTTATGTTTGGGTCCAATCCAACACATCACTGAGTAACTGCTGCCTTATTTTCAAGCATGATGGTGGCTGCATCATGGTATTGGTATGCTTGACATCAGTAAATAAAGGGGAGTTTTCCCAGATAAAAATAAATGGGATGGAGCTAAGCACAGGAAAACTCCTACAGGAAAACCTGCTTCAGTCTGCTTTACAACAGACAATCCTAGAGGAATTCACCTTTCAGCAGGACAATAACCTACAACACAAGTCCAAATATACATAGGAGTTGCTTACCAAGAAGACGGTGAATGTTCCTGAGTGGCCAATATACAGTTTTGACTTAAATCTGCTTAAAACTCTGCCTTCTAAAGTTCTAGAAAAAGCCATATCTCAGACTGGCCAATAAAAAGAAAATATTAAGATGGGCAAAATAACACAGACACTGGACAGAGGAACTCTGCCTAGAAGGCCAGCATCCCGGAGTCGCCTCTTCACTGTTGATGTTGAGACTGGTGTTTTGCGGGTACTATTTAATGAAGTTGAAGACTTGTGAGGCATCTGTTTTTCAAACTAGACACTAATGTACTTCAATCAATCAATTTTATTTTATATAGCCCTTCGTACATCAGATAATATCTCGAAGTGCTGTACAGAAACCCAGCCTAAAACCCCAAACAGGGGTTTTACTTGTCCTCTTGCTCAGTTGTGCACCGGGGCCTCCCACTCCTCTTTCTATTCTTGTTAGAGACAGTTTGCTCTGTTCTGTGAAGGGAGTAGTACACAGCGTTGTACGAGATCGTCAGTTCCTTGACAATTTCTCACATGGAATATCCTTAATTTCTCAGAACAAGAATAGATTGACGAGTTTCAGAAGAAAGGTCTTTGTTTCTGGCCATTTTTAGCCTGTAATCGAACCCACAAATGCTGATGCTCCAGATACTCAACTAGTCCAAAGAAAGCAAGTGTAATTGCTTCTTTAATCAGGACAACAGTTTTCAGCTGTGCTAACATAATTGCAAAAGGGTTTTCTTATGATTCATTAGGCTTTTAAAATTATAAACTTGGATTAGCTAACACAGCGTGCCATTGGAACACAGGAGTAATGGTTGCTGATAATGGGCCTCTGTACGCCTATGTAGATATTCCGTTATAAAATAATCTGCCGTTTCCAGCTACAATAGTCATTTACAACATTAACAATGTCTACAATGTATTTCTGATCAATTTGATGTTATTTTAATGGACCAAAAATGCGCTTTTCTTTCAAAAACAAGGAGATTTCTAAGTGACCCCGAACTTTTGAACGGTGGATAAGTACCAAGCAAACTCAGACAACACATTCTAAAATGTAAAAAATCCTTAGTTGACACAAAGTTTGTATTCTATACCCATTTGAAGAGAAAAAAAGTTATTATTTGTTTGATATGATAACATATTTTCTAAGGTGACCCAATTTACATTTCAGGAATCCCCTAATGTGGTCCAGACATCATGTTTGGGAACCACTGACATAAATGAGTAAAAGAGGTCAGACATATCTGAATGACTCACAGGGGAGCCCATTGAAATCCAACATGACATTAAATGCAAAAATGTGTATTATGAGGAGCCATTACTCGGACATAAAAATACACTGTCCCCAGAGAGCTGCTTCCTGTTTGAACCTTCCTGTCTGGAATCATTACTGGGTGTCTAGTTTCACAGCAACCCAGACATCAAATGAAACAGTTGAGCAAAGGATGCTACGCGCACTCAAACCTTTCAACTTCAAAACACTTAAGATAAAGTCAGAAATATGTGTAGAGGTGTGTGTATGACATGAACTTGGTTTTACCTGAATTAAGTACCAATTTCAGTTAAACAAAGGCTTTCTGCAGGGAAATAAAGGCAGATTTACAGATAAACAAATATTGTTAATGTAAACACTAAAAAGAACCAGACCAAGAATAGATCTCTGTGGGACACCCTTTTTTATGCCTGTCACGCCCTGGCTATAGAGGTTTTTTATTCTCTATTTTGGTTAGACCAGGGTGTGACTAGGGTGGGCAGTCTATGTTCTTTTTTCTATGTTGTTGGTTTTCTATGTGTTTGGCCTGGTGTGGTTCCCAATCAGAGGCAGCTGTCTATCGTTGTCTCTGATTGGGAGCCATACTTAGGTAGCCTGTTTTCCATTTTGTGTTGTGGGTGATTAATTTCTGTTTAGTGTGTTGCACCTGACGGAGCTGTTTCGGTTGTCACTTTGTTGTTGTTGCTTTTTAGTGTTCAGTTTCTATTAAACATGACAAACACTTACCACGCTGCGTTTTGGTCTTCACCTTCTTCCGACGACAGCCGTTACAATGCCCAGAAAACCTGATGTTATGGTTCTTTGGGATGGTTATAGTTTTGCTCTAATACAGTGGCCTGAAACTCGTAGTTTACAGGCCACATCAGGCCTGCAAGTCACATTATGCTGTCTTGCAAAGTGGTGGGTAATTCCTATTAGAATTGTTTTTCCAATAGTCTTGAAAGAGTTCCCACATATGCTGAGCACTTGTTGGTTGCTTTTCCTTCACTCGCAGTCCAACTCATTTCAAACTATCTCAATTGGGTTGAGGTTGGATGATTGTGGAGGCCACATCATCTGATGCAGCAATCCTTCTTGGTCAAATAGTCCTTACACAGCCAGGAGGTGAGTTTTGGGTCATTGTCCTTTTGAAAAACAAATGATAGTCCTACTAAGCGTAAATCAGATGGGATGGTTTCTGCAGAATGCTGTGGGAGCCATGCAGGTTAAGTGTGCCTTGAATTCTAAATAAATCACTAACAGTGTCACCAGCAAAGCACCCCCACACCATCACACCTCCTCTTCCATGCTTCACGGTGGAACTACATATGTGGAGATCATACATTCACCTTCTCTGCATCTCACAAAGACAAAGCGGTTGGAACCAAATATTACAAATTTGGACTCATCAGACCAAAGGACAGATTTCCACCGGTCTAATGTTCATTGCTCATGTTTCTTGGCCCAAGCAAGTCTCTTCTTCTTATTGGTGTCCTTTAGTAGTGGTTTCTTTGCAGAAATTTGACCACGAAGGCCTGATTCATGCAGTCTCCTCTGAACAGTTGATGTTCAGATTTGTCTGTTACTTGAACTCTGAAGCATTTATTTGTGCTGCTGAGGCTTGTAACTCTAATGAACTTATCCTCTGCAGCAGAGGTAACTCTGGGTCTTCCTTTCCTGTGACGGTCCACATGAGAGCCAGTTTCATCAAAGTGCTTGTTTGTTTTGCGACTGCACTTGAAGAAATTTTCCTGATTGACTGACCCTCATGACGTCACGACTTCCACGGGCGGTGTTCGGGCGGTGCTCGGCGGTCGTCGTCGCCGGCCTACTAGCTGCCACCGATCCAATTTTTTCTTTTCGTTTGTGTCTGTCTGTTTTGTTTACACCTGTGTTCTATTAGTTCATTTCGGTGGGTTTATTATCCTACCAAACCTACCTTGTCACAACACAACTGATTGGCTCAAACGCATTAAGAAGAAAGAAATTCAACAAAATAGCTTTTAACAAGGCACACATGTTAATTGAAATGCATTCCAGGTGACTACCTCATGAAGCTGGTTGAGAGAATGCCAAGAATCTGCAAAGTTCTCATCAAGGCAAAGGGTAGCTACTTTGAAGATTCTAAATATAAAATATATTTTGATTTGTTTAACACTTATTTGGTTACTACATGATTCCATATGTGTTATTTCATAGTACTGATTTCTTCACTATTATTCTACAATGTAGAAAATAGTAAAAGTAAAGAAAAACCATTGAATGAGTAGTTGTGTACAAACTTTTGACTGGTACTGTAAGTATTCTGACCCTTTGCTATGAGACTCGAAATTGAGCTCAGGTGCATCCTGTTTCCATTGATCATCCTTGAGATGTTTCTTCAAATTGAATGGAGTGCACCTGTGGACAATTCAATTGATTGGACATGATTTGGAAAGGCACAGTTTGATATGATATGTTTGCTATTCTGCTTTTCATGAAAGTTCTGAACCCTGCCTTTTATTGTATTCGGGAGGCATTACATCTTTCAGGATGTCATAACGCCCGGTCGGAGTAGATTAACACGAGGAGAGTCAAAGGCACATGTCAAATAGTAGGGGCACACAATTCTGGGTTGTTTGAAAACTCTAACTTTTTTGGACATTTACTTTTTGACAGAAACCAGAAGGTGGAGACAAAGAGTAGATATTTAATTGATACTTTTTGACAGACACTCGATTTAGAACACAGCGATATACAGTCAGTACATAGACAATGTGCATATCAAGTGATATGGGATAAGAACATCATGAAAACCACAGAGTGACAAGGGTCCTCAAAGGCAGGATATGATTCGTGTTTGTTCAGTCATAGGAACTCTCTGCAATGGTGAGATTCTTCTAACTGTCCTATTTCTTTTTTAGGCTGCTGGATGGAAAAGCAGAAGGCCACACCAGAAACCATTACAGAACTTCACACTTTTCTACACAGAACATTGTACCCTTCACAGTCTGCCTGTATCTCATATCTAAAGGTGAGAGTGCACCCACATCATGGTGAATTATGAAAAACATGTGAGGGTGCATTTTATCTATATGTACAGGAAATGTGTAATCATTCAACATAAATACAATAAGAAACATACAACTCGTAAAAGCTGAATTTTGGATCAGTCATTCATCCTTCAAATTCTATGGCTAAATTATTTCAATTCAGATTCCTTCTGGCTCTGCAACAAGTATTTGTACACGCCAACCATAATCCATATCCCTCAATGTAAGTTGTTCAAATTAGCTGTGTGGCCTGTTGTGATTATTTTCCGGTTTTAGACACAGTGTGGATGGCTTTGATCCACTCCTTCCTCTCCTCGGGTGTAGTCGCTTGTAAGAAATAGTGTGTGTCATCTGAAGTGATGATCTCAAAGAGATTCCCATCAACATCATACCTCTTGGCTGAACCAAGAAACAATGAAGAAGAAAAAAATGTCAAAAGAGTTAAAAGGAAATTGCTAACAGTAAACAGTACACTTCATAGTCCTAGGCCTAGATTCAATCAGATCAAGCATTAACCGGGATAGCAGACACCTGCATAGTGGATGTTTTGGCGGTGTCAGAGGTGGAACTGGGTTGGAGCAGTCAAATCGGTGAGCAGCTGCTCTTGTGATCATGGTCACGAAGCCACACCCACCCCATTCACGTACTTCAGAATGAGAAAGTGTTAGGCCATAATTACACTCAAATTGAAAACTCATGAAACAAAATAATGAGTATTTCTACAGTCCTAATCAAGGTGTAGATTATATGTCACATTGTAGTGTTTTCAAACTTGTAAACAAGGCTGCATGGGCAATGGTATCTTTAGATATAATGCCTGGAGCCACTTGTGGATTTGACAGCTCTAACTCAGTTCCACCTCTGACACCGCCAAAACAACCTCAATGAATCGAGCACTAAGTCAGTGAGTACAGTTACACACATAAAATAATGTGATTATTGTGGGAGATAGTCAGATTAATATAATAGTTTGATTACAACGTTTACATGCCTTGCAAGAAGAACGATTTCCCTAATAAACCTATTTATATGGACACATCTAAAAACAGGATACCTTATGGCATTCTGATTAATGCAGAAAATAAAAATAATCCAAATAAATTTTATTTATTTTATAATTTTTTTTTCGGGAAGCATATTTGATTTTGAGTTCGGACATATAAAGATTGTATACATCATTTTTGGCCAGTAGTGCTGTGGAACATCCAGGTGCTCTTTTGCGAACTTCAGACGTGCAGCAATGTTTTTTTTGGACACCAGTGGCTTCTTCCATGGTGTCCTCCCATGAACACCATTCTTATTTAGTGTTTTACATATTGTAGACTCGTCAACAGAAATGCTAGCGTGTTCCCGAGATTTTTTAAGACTTTAGCTGACACACTAGGATTCTTTTCAACCTCATTGAGCATTTTGTGCTGTGATCTTGCAGTCATTTTTGCAGGATGGCCATTCCTAGGGAGAGTAGCAACAGTGCTGAATGTTCTCCATTTATAGACAATTTGTCTTACTGTGAACTGATGATCATCAAGGTTTTTGGAGATCATTTGTAACCCTTTCCATCTTTTTGAAAGTCAACTATTCTTAATCTTAGGTCTTCTGAGATCTCTTTTGTTCGAGGCATGGTTCACATTAGGCAATGCTTCTTGTGAATAGCAAACGTACATTTTGTGAGTGTTTTTTTGTAGGGCAGGGCAACTCTAACCAACGTCTCCAATCTCGTCTCATTGATTGGACTCCAGTTTAGCTGAATCCTGACTCCAATTCACTTTTGGAGGTCATTAGCCTAGGGGTTCACATGCGTTTTCCAACCGACACTGTGAATGTTTAAATTATGTATTCAATATAGACAAGAAAAATACAATAATTTGTGTGTTATTAGTTTAAGCACACTGTGTTTGACTATTGTCGTGACTTGGATGAATATCAGATGTGATGTTATGACCAATTCATGCAGATATCCAGGTAATTCAAAAGGGTTCACATACTTTTTCTTGCCACTGGTCTAATAATTTGAAAGATTACAACAACAAAAAAACAGGTGTTTTAATTAAGATAAGCAGAGTAAGGAGTTTACATGACTATTGCATAATCTGCCCGCTGCCATAATCAGTTTAATATTGCATTATTACTGTGCATGTAAATGTACTCAGTGAGTCAGTGTGGGATTTGGATCGGTGTATGTCCACTCCCCAGTAATTAACTCACCCTCAGGAACAAACTCCACTGCTGTGATCACAGACCCTCGCAGGTGGATAGAGCCCAAAGGGTTCTCATCACCCTACAGCAAGAGAGGGTGGGGAAGGGGGAGAAAAGGGGATTGAGGGCAAAGAGAGAGAGAAAATAACAGATTAGCTAGAGAGACAAAGTCAGGATGGAGATGAATGAAAGGCATTAGCCAAGAGCGAGGGAAAGATTGAGAAAGACACATTTTTCATGTTATGTTCTTGAAAAATTATATTGAAATTGAAAATAATGTTGTGTCATGTTCCACTCTGCTGTAATCCTGTACCTTGGTGGGGTCGTAATAGTGAATATAAGCAGGATCATCCCGGAGGATGAACTTCCGCACGTTCCAGTTTTTCCTCCGATGACCCTGGGGGAGAAAAGAGAGCATGAAAACAAAACCTTATGCACGGTTCTGTTTCTGATTACTATCAGTTGTGAAAACAGCACCGACCACAGATATGGTGCTGTGTGTGGGTTACTTTCACTTCCTTCATCGCAGACATCCTTTTTGTAGACTTAACACTTTACACAATTTCTGCCTGCAGATTGCCCCTTTAAGTATGGAATAAAGCATCATTCAGGACATCCCAAAATATCAGATTTTTATTTTATTTTACCAGGTCAGTTGACTGAGAACACATTCTCATTTACAGCAACAACCTGGGGAATAGTTACAGGGGAGAGGAGGGGGATGAGTAGGTGACTGTGATGGTATGAGAGACAGCTTGGGAATTTAGCCAGGACACCGGGGTTAACACCCCTACTCTTACGTTAAGTGCCATGGGATCTTTAATGACCTCAGAGAGTCGGGACAACCGTTTAACGTCCCAACCGAAAGACGGCACCCTACACAGGGAAATGTCCCCAATCACTGCCCTGGGGCATTGGGATATTTTTCTTAGACCAGAGGAAAAAGTGCCTCCTGCTGGCCCTCCAACACCACTTCCAGCAGCATGTGGTTTTCCATCCAGGGACTGACCAGGACCAACCCTGCTCAGCTTCAGAAGCAAGCCAGCAGTGGGATGCAGGGTGGTATGCTGCTGGCGAACTGATAATCCGGTAATATTCACAATTGTTCATCACCTAGATATTCAATGAGTGTTTACACAGTGTTTCCAGTCTTACCTGTTTGAGTAAGCAGCCCTGTTTTATTATGTTACCCCGAAACTCCTCCTTCAAAATCACGTCTTCATCACTGGAGTAGCCTTCACAGAAGAACCCACTGTCTGCCTGCAACACACCATACAATGTAAATTCACATTTGGATACAGTATTATCTCATAATTTAAAACTCACTTATAATACATTGTAGCTTTTACATACAATACCAGTCAAAATATTGGACACACCTACTCATTCAAGGGATTTTCTTTAGTTGTACTATTTTCTACATTGTAGAATAATAATGAAGACATTAAAACTATGAAATAACAGATATGGAATCATGTAGTAACCAAAAAAGTGTTTTCTGAGATTCTTCAAACAGCCACCCTTTGCCTTGATGACAGCTTTGCATACGCTTGGCATTCTCTCAACCAGTTTTATGAGGTAGTCACCTGGAATGCATTTTAATTATCAGGTATGCCATGATAAAAGTTAATTTGTGGAATTTCTTTCCTTCTTAATGCGTTTGAGCCAGTTGTGTTGTGACAAGGTAGGGGTGGTAAACAGAAGATAGCACTATTTGGTAAAAGTCCAAGTCCATATTATGGCAATAACAGCTCAAATAAGGAAATAGAAACAATAGTCCATCATTATTTTAAGACATGAAGGTCAGTCAATCAGAACAATGTATTAAAGTGCAGTCACAAAAACCATCAAGCACTATGAAAAAACTGGCTCTCATGAGGGAAGGAAGACCCAGAGTTACTTCTGCTTCAGAGGACAAGTTCATTAGACCAGCCTCAGAAATTGCAGCCCAAATAAATGCTTCAGAGTTCAAGTAACAGACACATCTCAAAATCAACTGCTCAGAGGAGACTACGTGAATCAGGCCTTCAAGGTCGAATGGCTGCAAAAGAAAAACGACTAAATGACAACAATAAGATGAAGAGACTTGCTTGGGCCAAGAAACACCAGCAATGGACATTAGACAGGTGGAAAACTGTCCTTTGGTCTGATGAGTCCAAATTAGAAATGTTTGGTTGTAACCGCCGTGTCTTTGTGAGACGCAGAGTAAGTGAACGGATGTTCTCTGCATGTGTGTTCGCCACCGTGAAGCATGGGGTAGAATGTGTGATGGTGTGGGGGTGCTTTGCTGCTGACACGGTAAGTGAGTTATTTAGAATTCAAGGCACACTTAACCTCCATGGCTCCCACAGAATTCTGCAGCGATACACCATCCCATCTGGTTTGCGCTTAGTGGGACTATCATTTGTTTTTCAACAGGACATTGACTCAGCACACCTCCAGGCTGTGTAAGGGCTATTTGACCAATACGGAGAGTGATGGAGAGCTGCATCAGATGACCTGGACTCCACAATCACCCGACCTCAACCCAAATGTGATGGTTTGGGATGAGTTGGAAAAGCAGCCAACAAGTGCTCAGCATGTGTGGGAACTCCTTCAAGACTGTTTGAAAATCATTCCAGGTGAAGCTGGTTGAGAGAAGGCCAACAGTGGGCAAAGCTGTCATCAAGGGTAGCTACTTTGAAGTCTCTAAAATATTTTTTGATTTGTTAAAGAGTTATTTGGTTACTACATGATTCCATATAAGTTATTTCATAGTTTGATGTCTTCACTATTATTCTACAAAGTAGAAAATAGTAAAAATAAATAAAAACCCTTGAATGAGTAGGTGTGTACAAACTTTTGATTGGTACTGTATGGACAGTACATATATGTTTCTAACATCAGAAGTGTTCAAACATATCCCAGTCTGTGTGGTCTTCTAGCAAAGGACCAATATATCCTAATATCTTCTAGCATATATGGAATAATATATTGAGACTAGCAGCTACATTACTAACAACAACAATCAACCCATCCACTCACAAAGTAATAGAGTGCATCTGGATCATCGAGGACGGCAGACTCTGCCCCTCCCTCGACCGCCTCTTTGGACAGGTCCCCTGCGGGCTGCAGGAAACCTTCATTCAGGAGTCCTGTAGCCAACATCAGAGCCTCAGGCCTGTTCCTGGCCTTGTCCTTAGAGATCAGCCAGTCCACCACCGTACCACCTGCAGAGACATGCATAAAGAAGATAATCAAAAGTGGAATGATCTATCTCAATGAGACTCAATGACTCAAATGAAATCCACTGTCACCTAAGTCCTAATACATTTATGTGCTAGTGTACCTGTGAAGCAGTGATTGTAGACTCTCTTCTCCTTCTCCAGCTTCAGCTCTTTGACACCATCCTCCTGGTCTCTCATTAGAATGTACAGCTCACTGAGAAAAGGCAGACAAGAAAGCAGACAAGACTTCGTAAGTTATCAAATGACTTAGTTCCCAATGACCTGTACGTAGCTCCTGTAAGCGTAGTCATGGATTATAGGTAGTTTGTATGTCAGGTCATAGCTCATACCTGAGGTTGATGGTATCGGGGAGGCGAATGGACCTCCTTGTGGACTTCCTGGTGAACTTTCTGTCCCCCTGCAGACAGGTGATGACTCTCTTGATGTCCTTCACCCAGGACTCTCTCTCCTCCAGGTGGGATGCCTGGAAGTAATGGTCCTGGTTCTTGGCCGTTCTCAGCTTAAAAACAAACTGCAAGAAAATGGCAATCTTGCATTACGTGGGAGGGAGGGGCACTACAGTAATGATAGACACTTACACTCGTATTTAATACTGAAAGGTGACGTGACCGTACCGTCCGCTTGCTGAAGTCCTGACAGGGGCTGGTCAGAACAGCTCCCTTCAGTGGGATCATTCCTTTGGGAGCGTTGTCTGTCTTTCTCTTGAAGAACTCCACCCCATCTTCAGACAACACCACCCACACCACCTTCCACGAGTTCAGCACTGTGCCCTGAAGAATAAAGGAGGAAATGTACATTGATACGTACGTTGATAGAATTTGTAATCACATTGTAATTGCGTAGTCATTGAGTTGAGCTGTTTTTGTTACTACACAAGTTAATCTGTCCCTATACCACAGATATTCCCACAACCGCTCAACTCTGTTCCTAAAATACAAATACAATGCAATTAGAAACATGTAGATTACATTGTTAATAGACAGGTATAAGAGAAATATCATGTAAAGTGTTATCAAATCCATATCGGCTTGCCTGGATGCTGGGCATGAAATGTATATAGCTAACATGAATAATGTATTTTAGTATTTCAATGTTGCTTAATCAATCCTTACAAATAGAGAATATACTCAAGAGCAAAAAAAAAGGTCATACAACAAGGAAATATGCACATAGGAAATCATCAACCCAATACTCAGTTTTGTGAAATGTTCTCGTTTCACTTAACTTTGTTAATGAAGGTTCACCATAGAGAGTTATGATGCAAAAGTATCACAGGCACTACCTACATTTACATTTAAGTCATTTAGCAGACGCTCTTATCCAGAGCGACTTACAAGTACATACATTCATACTTTTTTTGTACTGGCCCCCTGTGGGAATCGAACCCACAACCCTAGCGTTGCAAGCGCCATGCGCTACCAACTGAGCCACACAAGCCATACCTATACTTCTACTAATATGAACCAATGATACTGAGCAACTGATAAAAATTGGAATGCATAAGAATAGCACAGGGGAAAGTTTATACGCAAAGAACAGTATAGTATGTGACATGACAGAATCATCTTCTAATCAATAGATTCAGTTATATAGATTATGATTAATCCTGTGAGGTCATGGGTTATCCATCTTCATCTGACCCCAAACTAAGAGTCACGCGACCAACTATCTGAGTTAGTCATTTGTCAGGCCATGAGAAATACAAAGTGTGAAGACTATTTTCAGATAATGTTGTTTGTGGGGGAAACAGTTTTGTTGCTATCTGCTCATGTCTCTCTAAACTGAGCTAATTTACAAAAAACAAAGTGTGCTGTAGAAAACTGTACTACACTGTACTATTCTTCGATCATGTGTAGTACTTAGTTTAGAATGTTGTAGTATACTGTAGAATACTATAGTAAATACTACAGTATTATCCACAAAAGAACAGTGTAGTAAATACTACAAAAACCTCTGCAAAAACACTACAGTCCACAAAAACACTACATTTTTTAGCTATGGTAAATACTACAGTATGTAATTTGCATATATTCTGCCCATTCCCCTCCCCATATCCCAATGTGTGCACCCCGTAAGTAAGAAACCTACATGCCATGTATATAGCATGGTTAAAGACAAGAGCAGAAGCGCTGAATTCTCTGTTCAGAATCCAGTTTGCCCTAGCTACAGGTTATGGCACATTTGCTCTCTTAGTATTTCTCCAGTAGGTTTCCTCGAGGAAAAAGCCCCCCACTTCTATGTCAAAGATAATAAAACAAAAAGACTACAGTATATACTACAGTAATGCCCCCCAAAACACTACAGTAAATACTACAGTATATTACAGTCCGCAAAAGCAGTACAGTAAATACTACAGTATACCATACTACAATCGGCAAAAACACTACAGTAATTTCTCTAGTATATACTACTCTTTTTTTTACTGCATTATTTATACTATAGTAAACTGTAAATACTGCAGTAAATACTACAGTATTCACTGCAGTGTTTTTATCGGACTGAAGTAAATACTGCAGTAGAGTCCGCAACAACACTACAGTGAATACTGTACTATTTCTACCACACTATATTATGTTTTTCATGTGGGAAGCGATCAAGTCTCAGGGCAAATGCAAATAGTCCTGGAACTAATCTACTAACTTCCAGTTTAATTTAGAGCACTTGACTGACAACTTAAGTTGGACATGTAAAAAGTCAAATATAGTGCCAGCTGACTTGATGTTACTAGCTCTTGTCAGAGTCTCCATCGATGGATCTTGTCCCTAACGTTCTCAAATGTGAGATCATCTATTTTCTAATAACTAAACCGTCCACAACACATCTACAGTATTACATTCTGGCCCAAGTTAAACACAAAGACCTATAGTAATAATTGTATTTTAAGAGGAACATGTTTTCCTCCATCACCCTCACCTTTTTGACAAGGTATCCTTCTTTGATCTGTTTTGGCTCCATGTCCTCTGGCTGCTGGTCTCTGTATCTGAGTGACTGATGCATACATAGTCACTCTTTCTCTACAGCAGTTTAAGGAGGAACACCCATCACCGTCACATATGACCTCCAGTATTAGAGATAGGGGGAAGTTGAGTGGGGTGTGTCACAATGCTGGTGGCTTGCATGGCTTCCCCTTCCTACTCAGTGGTAGTAAAAAAAGGTTGGCCACCGCTCATTCTCTTTCTGTTTGTACGTGGTCAAAGAGAGGATGCCTGTGTCATTGTTTGATATTGAACCTTGGTTGTAGTCACTGGTCGCTCCTTTCCTTTTTAAACCTCTTAAATATAATTTTTTTTACATTTAGCTCAACATTACATTACTTCACCAATCCATAGAGCAGCTTGCTATGGAGCAGGCAAACTATGTACATACATTGGACAGACAAGTGTAGTGTTGGCTGCGATATACTGGTTGACTTTTTTTGTCATAGCAACACAAGAGGCTGTTTGGGAATAAGCTGAATATTTCTTTACTGAAACAGCATTCCAATCTCACAGTATGGTGGACTGGGAGTTAGACACCACGTTAATTACACAAGTCAATTATCAGGGTAAACTCATATATGGATTTTATTTTGTACATCAGTGTGTAGGCTAATAAATGTAAAACAGCCATATTGGATCATCTGAAACAATCCCACTTGGCACATAATTTCAACAACAACAACAAATCCAATGTGATGATGTTGAAGTTGTATCAACATTGATGTTGTATCAACATGGAAAACTGATTGGATTTGAAAAAAGTAATCAATGTTTTTCTTCATCCAACTTTTAAACGAAATCCAATGACACGGTGTGTTGTTATCTTGGCAGGATGTGGTTTCACTTTACACCTTACCACATTTTATCAAGTGTTGCCGTTATGCCTGTGGTCTCAGTGGAATGTATCTGCTGTAACTCTTCCTGCAGAAGTTTAGAACTTGTGCCCACACTAGCTAGGTTTCCATCCAATTGGCGACAGATTTTCAAGTGAATATAAAAAAAAACACATTAAGAAAATATGCGCATTCACCAAGCAGTGGTGTGTTTCCACCAAATGGACATGTTGCGGATAAAAATCAGATGTGGTGCACACACTTTTTTATCAAAAGTTTTCATTACCGAAAAATATTCTCAAATTCAATGTGTTTTCATGTTTTTTCCCCCCACCAATAGTTTTTTTTTCACAGAAACTGTTGCATTAAATTGCAAATGTGCCTCCTCTGGTCTTGGCACTTGTGCTCTAGCCAACAGCTCACAGATAAGAGCGAGAATATTTGTATTTTTCAAATGGCAGTAAAGCGTAGGTCATCATGTCACCAGAATCAGACCATCGATACATATTGGAAAAGAGCATCAAGATCACTGTGCACTTTCACCACTCTGTGTCATCATAAATTATTGCATCTGTAGCCGAATAAACTGCCTGATTTCCTGAGTTGTAGTGGGAGGATCACACACCATATCATCGTGTCCAAGTTTACTTCGATATGATGGTTATTATATCAATATTTGCACATAAAGCTGTTCCACTGGCATTTCACCCATCATTGATTTTACAGAAGCGAAAAGATCCAAAATTATCTCTCGCCATTTCTAAAATTGTATCGAAACTTCCTGTTTCCATCACAGCTGTCTTGATTTTTATTAATACTGTTTGACTTTACATGCGTAAAAACTGTAAATGGAAACGTGGTTTGTGAATAACTTAAATTTAACCTCAGGACACAGACACGGGTATTTACTATCTCTCAAATGTGTTGCCTTTCCATGACAATTTTAACAAACATCCGAGGGAAGTACATCTGTCAGAGTTCCAATAAGCTCTTAGTCAACTAAAGTGTGATGTAGTAAAATGTCCTCCAGAGGACGCCACATAGACACAAAACAGCAATCATAGCAGCATCTTTGCCAAGCACTGACTGCATTATATTTGCATTGTGCTTGGACATTTCAGCAAGGGACAAAGACGAAAAAGCTAGATAAAGAACAAAATAACAGAAGTGTCAAGGAAAAGCAGGGACAAGATACATATATATATAGAAGCAAAGCAGTTAACATTTACAATGAGATTTAATACAAATGAAAGAGTGGCATCTGCTGGTGAATAGAGGGAGGAGTGGTGACATGAAGATGTGCTGAAATCATTCACACAATATAATACATGACTCAAAAGACTAGCTCTTATGACAAAGTAAAGAAAGGTTAGGCTACTACAAATATGCTTTATCCTACAGAGTTGTGCCAATAAATAGCTGCTCTGTTTCCAAGTCACCTTGTGATTACCATCCTATCGTTTCCTATCTCTGAAGAACTCACATCCCTGGAATGGGATCTGTGAGGTCTGTAATAGAAGACAATGAATAAATAACATACTGTACATTCTGTGGGCTTAAATCACTCTTTACTTTGAATAAACATCAGTGATGGGTGATGTTGATGAGTTTATTGATGGCTCTTGGGAGATTGATGTGCATTAAGTGCCACCCCGAGGCTCATCTCTCAGATGCAGTGATTGGAAAACGACCCTGGTCCCTGGCAATAGAATATTAATTCACTGACAAATAAAGCAGGGGCAGGGGCATACTGAGGACATTCAGTTATATTTAGAAAGTTGGTTGCCAGCACTGAATGTTATACACAATGTGTGTGGGTATATTAGTTATAGGAGTTTGTGGAAGGAGTTCTTTGTGACCCTTCAAAGACTATGCCATTACAGCGGGATTCGAAAAAAATAAATTTAGTAATTTCCTTTTTTTCTCCAGTTTTCTTTTTACCTTTCCTTGTAAGGACACACTGCATTGGTCCCACTGGGCACACACTGGTTGAATCAACATTGTTTCCAGTCATTTCAGTGAAATTACATTGAGCCAAAATGGAACAGACGTTGAATTGACGATTGTGGTCGGTGGGGTGATTGTGATGTGTTCCCTTTAACACTGGTGTGTTCCCAAAAGTCATTAGTTCTTGCGACTCAATGTAACATGCTTGTTAATAGATGTGAAGCTTACCCATTTTGTTCTTAGCCTATCTTCTCCATACCCCTCTCTTTTTCACCCTCAAGTTCCCTTCAATTTGTCTGAAGCAGATGAACAGAAGCAGGAGCTGTGAAGTGGAGTGATAACGTGTTGCGCTTGCAGCACATCCTGTGGTAGTGTAGGATTAGAGAAGTGGGTCAAATTGTCACTCTGGTACAAGGACGATGTGTTCAACTGAGAGGAATGTGAGGCCAACATGATGAAACACCTGAAATACAAAGTATATTACCCCCCCTTTCTCCTCCACACCTCCCTTTGGAGTTGAGTGCTTATGAACTTCAATTTCTTTTTGTATTTCATTTAAACCCACAGTTTGTCACGCCCTGACTGTAGATTGCTTTGTATGTTTCTATTTTTAGTTTGGTCAGGGTGTGATGTGGGTGGGTATTCTATGTTGTAGGTCTAGGTTTTCTATTTCTATGTGTTTGGCCTGGTATGGTTCTCAATCAGAGGGAGCTGTCTATCGCTGTCTCTGATTGAGAGCCATACTTAGGTAGCCTGTTTTCCCATGTTGAGTTGTGGGTGATTATTTTCTGTTTAGTGTTTTTCGTCACCTTACAGGACTGTTCGTTTGTTGTTTTTGTTCAGTGTTCAGTTGTTTATTAAAATAAGGAACACTTCCCCCTGCTGCACCTTGGTCCTCCTCTCCTTCTCCCGACGACGTTCGTTACACAGTTTTTTAAAGCTACACAACTGATGTGTTTTCCAAAGAGTGAAGTGAAGTATGTCGGGAATCCAGTATGTGTACAGTTATCCCATTATTGTAAGCTGATTGATCCCAAAAAGTTCCAACTATGTTCATACAGTCAAACTTATCAAATGATTACTGCACAAGATGATGCATTGTGCTCTCAATGTGAATCCATGCCCACCAGCCGGTCATCAAGTGCTGGAAATGTTGGATTTTTACATCAACATGGCATACTTTGTGAAAGCGATAACATAGCATTGGCTGTCGATAACTTTCTTATCAAATTTTGTTTAATTCAAGTCATGGCTCAGAAATGAATTCCATTAGAATCACAGGCTCCCTGACAGCCTTGTGGATACAGAGGTAGTGCACCACATGTCACCATGCATTTTGTCAGCAGATTTGTCAGAACTAGTACCAGGAGAATATCAAATATTTTTTCTTCACTACAGCTGAAAGGAGCTAGCATGTTCTCAGGTCACATCATTCAATTCCAATAATTTACAGCAGAACATGTATTCTGGAACCAATGTTGACTATATTTTCCCTTTCTGGCCTAAGGTCAATGTTAAGATGCACCAATAAATGCCTGCTGTTTTCACTCCATTGTCTTTTTCCCACGTTTTCTTTCCTATGTTGTGAGCAACACAGGAAACATCAATATTTCTATTGAGGAGTGCAATACACTTAGCAGAAGGGGGAACTGATGATGGCTTCCTGTGAAACTCTCTCTCTCTCTCTCTCTCTCTGTCTGTCTGTCTGTCTGTCTGTCTGTCTGTCTGTCTGTCTGTCTGTCTGTCTGTCTGTCTGTCTGTCTGTCTGTCTGTCTGTCTGTCTGTCTGTCTGTCTGTCTGTCTGTCTGTGTTCTCCAACGCCCCCTCATACAGTGCCATGCGAAAACATTTTTTTGCATTACAACCTGTATTTTAAACAGATTTTTATTTGGATTTAATGTAATGGGCATACATAAAATTGTTTAAATTGGTGAAGTGAAATTGAAAAAAATAACTTGTTTAAAAAAAAACATTTAAACGGAAAAGTGGTGTATGCATATGTATTCACCCCCTTTGCTATGAAGTCCCTAAATAAGATCTGGTGCAACCAATTACACTCAGACGTCACATAATTAGTTAAATAAAGTCCACCTTGGTGCAATCTAAGTGTCACATGATCTGTCACATGATTTGTATATTTACACCTGTTCTGAAAGGCCCCAGAGTCTGCAACAGCAGTAAGCAAAGGGCACCACCAAGCAAGTGGCACCGTGAAGACCAAGGAGCTCTCCAAACAGGTTAGGGACAAAGTTGTGGAGATGTACAGATCAGGGTTGGGTTATAAAAAAATATCAGAAACTTTGAACATCCCACAGAGCACCATTAAATCCATTATTTAAAAAATTTAAGAATATGGCACCATAACAAACCTGCAAAGAGAGGGCCGCACACCAAAACTCACAGACCAGGCAAGGAGGGCTTTAATCAGAGGCAACAAAGATACCAAAGATAACCCTGAAGGAGCTGCAAAGCTCCACAGCGGAGATTGGAGTATCTGTCCATAGGACCACTTTAAGCCGTACACTCCACAGAGCTAGGCTTTACGGAAGAGTGGCCAGAAAAAAAGCCATTGCTTAAAAACAAAAATAAGTTTGGTGTTTCCATAAAGGTATGTGGGAGACAACCCAAACATTTGGAAGAATGTACACTGGTTAGATGAGACAAAAATGTAGCTTTTATGGCCATCAAGGAAAGCTCTATTTCTGGCGCATACCCAGCACCTCTCATCACCCCGAGAACACCATCCCCACAGTGAAGAATGGTGGTGGCAGCATCATGCTGTGGGGATGTCTTTCATCGGCATTGACTGGGAAACTGGACAGAATTTTAAGAAATGATGGATGGCGCTAAATAGAGGGATATTCTTGAGGGGAAACCTGTTTCAGTCGTCCAGAGATTATGAGACTGGGACGAAGGTTCACCTTCCAGCAGGATAATGACCCTAAGCATATTGCTAAGGCAACACTCGAGTGGTTTAAGAGGAAACATTTAAATGTCTTGGAATGGCCTAGTCAAAGCCCAGACCTCATTCTAATTGAGAGTCTGTGGTATGACTTTTTGCCTTGAGTTTTGCCTTCAAGAATGGGCAAAAATCCCAGTGGCTAGGTGTGCCAAGCTTAGAGACATCCCCCAAGAGACTTACAGCTGTAATTGCTGCAAAAGGTGGCTCTACAAAGTATTGACTTTAGGTGGGTGAATAGCTATGTGCGCTCAAGTTTTCAGTTTTTTTGTCTTATTTCTTGCTTGTTTCACAGTAAAAAAATATTTTGCATCTCAAAGTGGTAGGCATGATGTGTAAATGAAATGATGCAACCCCCCCCCCGAAAAAAAATATATTTTAATTCCAGTTTGTAAGACAACAAAATAGGAAAAATGCCAAGGGGGTGAATACATTCGCCAGCCACTGTATGACCTTATGTTATTTCTGATTTCTGCTGCATTGACAGCATGCATCCCCCACCCCCCAAACACACACACAAAATATGTGTATAAGTGTGATAACTCCATTGATTGGATGAAGACATATTAGAGAAAATTACTTTATAAGGAGCACACGGAAAGTATTCAGACACCTTGACTTTTTTATACTTTTGTTACGTTACAGCCTTATTCTAAAATTGATTAAATTGTTTTTTCCCCTCATCAAACTACACACAATACCCCATAATGACAAAGCAAAAACAAATTTTTTGAAATTTTTGCAAATGTATAAATATTTTCAAAAACGGAAATATCATATTTATATAAGTATTAAGACCGTTTCCTCAGAACTTTCTTGAAGCACTTTTGGCAGCGATTACAGCCATGATGCTTCTTGGGTATGACACTACAAGCTTGGCACACCTGTATTTGGGGAATTTGTCCCATTCTTCTCTGCAGATCCTCTCAAACTGTCAAGTTGGATGGGGAGTGTCGCTGCACAGCTATTTTCAGGTCTCTCCAGAAATGTTCAATCAGGTTCAAGTCCGGGCTCTGGCAGGGCTACTCAAGGAAATTCAGAGATCCCGAAGCCACTCCTGCATTGTTTTGGCTGTGTGCTTAGGGTCGTTGTCCTGTTGGAAGGTGAACCTCCCAGTCCCTGCCGCTGAAAAACATCACCACAGCATAATGCTGCCACCACCATGCTTCACCGTAGGGATGGTGCCAGGTTTCCTCCAGACATGACGCTTGGCATTCAGGCCAAAGAGTTCAATATTGGTTTCATTAGACAAGAGAATCTTTTATCTCATGGTCAGAGTCCTTTAGGTTCCTTTTGGCAAACTCCAAGCTTGCTGTCATGTGCCTTTTACTGAGGTGTGGCTTCCGTCTGGCCACTCTACCATAATGGCCTGATTGGTGACCATCGAGTTCTTTTTCAGCTCTCTGACCAAGGCCCCACTGTGTTCTTGGGGACCTTCTATGCTGCAAAAATGTTTTGGTACCCTTCCCCAGATCTGTGCCCCAACACAATCCTATCTCAGAGCTTTACAGACAATTTCTTCAACCTCATGGCTTGGTTTTTGCTCTGACATGCACCGTCAACTGTGGGACCATATATAAACAGGTGTGTGCCTTGGCGACAGAGTCGTCGGGGAACAGGGAGTACAGGAGAGGACTAAGCACGCACCCCTGAGGGGCTCCCGTGTTTAGGATCAGCATGGCAGATGTGTTGTTACCAACCCTTACTACCTGGGGGTGTCCCGTAAGGAAGTCCAGGATCCAGTTGCAGAGGGAGGTGTTTAGTCCCATTGTCCTTAGCTTAGTGGTGAGCTTTGTGGGCACTGTGGTGTTGAATGCTGAGCTGTAGTCAATGAACAGCATTCTCACATAGGTGTTCCTTTTGTCCAGGTGGGAAAGGGCAGTGTGTAGCGCAATTTGAGATTGTGTCATCTGTGGATCTGTTGGGGTGGTATGCACATTGGAGTGAGTCTGGGGATTCTGGGATGATGGTGTTGATGTGAGCCATGACCAGCCTTTCAAAGCACTTCATGGTTACCGACGTGAATGCTATGGGGCGGTAGTCATTCATGCAGGTTACCTTCGCTTTCTTGGGCACAGGGACTATTGTGGTCTGCTTTTAACATGTAGGTATTAAAGACTCGGTCAGGGAGAGGTTGAAATTGTCAGTGAAGACAATTGCCAGTTGGTCCGTGCATGCTCTGAATACACGTCCTTAGCTCGGTTCAGAAGTTTCCCCTAATCCATGGCTTCTGGTTGGGATATGTACGTTCAGTCACTGTGGGGCTGACTTCAGCGATGCACTTATTGATGAAGCCGGTGTCTGAGGTGGAATACTCCTCAATGCCATTGGATGAATCCTGGAACATATTCCAGTCTGTGCTAGCAAAACAGTCCTGTAGAGTAGTATCCACGTCCACTGACCACTTCCGTATTGAACGAGTCACTGGTACGTCATGCTTTAGATTTTGCTTGTAAGCAGGAATCAAGAGGATAGAATTATGGTCATATTTTCCGAATGGAGGGCGAGGGAGAGCTTTGTATGTTCTTTTCTATTACATACACTACCGTTCAAAGGTTTGGGGTCACTTAGAAATTTCCTTGTTTTAGAAAGAAAAGCAAAAAAAATGTGTCCATTAATATAACATCAAATTGATCAGAAATACAGTGTAGACATTGTTAATGTTTTAAATGAATATTGTAGCTGGAAACGGCAGATTTCTTAATGGAATATCTACATAGGCGTACAGAGGCCCATTATCAGCAACCATCACTCCTGTGTTCCAATGGCACATTGTGTTAGCTTATCCAAGTTTATCATTTTAAATGGCTAATTATTCATTAGAAAACGCTTTTGTAATTATGTTAGCACAGCTAAAAACTGTTGTCCTGATTAAAGAAGCAATAAAACTGGCCTTCTTTAAACTAGTTGAGTATGTGGAGCATCAGCATTTGTGGGTTCGATTACAGGCTAAGAATGTCCAGAAACAAAGAGCTTTCTTCTGAAACTCGTCAGTCTATTCTTGTTCTGAGAAATGAAGGCTATTCCATGTGAGTAACTGCCAAGAAATTGAAGATCTCGTACAACGCTGTGTACTACTCCCTTCACAGAACAGCGCAAACTGGCCCTAACCAGAAGAGAAAGAGGAGGGGGAGGGCCCGGTGCACAACTGAGCAAGAGGACAAGTACATTAGAGTGTCTAATTTGAGAAACAGATGCCTCACAAGTCCTCAACTTGCAGCTTTATTAAATAGTATCCGCAAAACACCAGTCCCAACATCGAAAGTGAAGAGGCGATTCTGGGATGTTGGCCTTCTAGGCAGAGTTGCAAAGAAAAAGCCGTATCTCAGACTGGTCAATAAAAATAAAATATTAAGATGGGCAAAATAACACAGAAAATGTACAGAGTAACTCTGCCTAGAAGGCCAGCATCCCGGAGTCGCCTCTTGATTGAGGATAGGGAAGAATGAACATCTGCCATCTACTTTCCAGCATAACAACTATGATTTGTTCTCTTTGAATAAATATATTTTTCTCCCCCTGATTTACCTTGGAGTCTGTGTTATTGAAGAACTGGAAGAAGAAAGGACTGTGAAGAAGGAAGGATTGTGTTTGTGCAAAATGTTTCTGTGAAAAAGCAGTGTAGCCAGTTCAAATGCTGATTTTTGCGTCAATTGAATCTGGATGTTCTAAATATGCGTTGTAATCACACCGTTCTGAGCGTACGCTGCAGTGACCACTGTAGAATGATCACTCTGATTTGTTGGCAATACGGTCCAAGGTGTGGTATATTGGTCATTATAAACTGGGTGGTTTGAGCCCTGAATGCTGATTGGCTGACATATGGCCAATATACCACGGCTAAGGGTTGTGTCCAGGCACTCCGTGATGCGTTCTGCATAAGAACAGAACTTAACCGTGGTACATTGGCAATATACCACACACACTTGTGCCTTATTTCTTAATTATAAACCAGGTCGTTTCGGTCCTGAATGCTGATTGGCTGAAAAAGCATTCCAGCCATGTGTATATCAGACAATATACCACACCACCATTGGCCTTATTGCTTAAATATACCACACCTAAGGGCTGTTCTAAGGCACGACGTGAATTGAAGTGCCTGGATACAGCCCTTAGCAGTGGTATATTGTCCATGTACCACAAACTCCCACTGCTATTATAAACCGGTTACTAACATAAACATTAAAAAAGTAGTTCTGCATCATACTTGTGGTATTTTGTCTGATATGCAGATGGCTGTAATGCAATTGACAATTGTGTGTTTTACAAGTACAGTGGTATTTTGGACATACACCACAAAAACACCTAATTCTGCCTATAGTAATTTGATAGATAGGACCTTTATTTGAATCTAGTTTTCTCTGGAGACATAATAACAAGTTATCCATACCACCAGAGGGTGGAGGGAGGGGGACATGTATAAGTGATTTTGACCAGATAAACAGATCATCTGCAGGGATATAGCTCCCCATGTCCTCGCCTATGATTGCTCAGCGCTCAATGATAAAAATGCTCTGTGCCGTTATACTCACAAAGTGAGGTATTAAAAGTTGATGAAAACAGGGGTATCAATATATATTTTTAAAATAAATTATTGCTTGTTAAACACAATCTCTTTCTCTGAGCAACTGGATTAGTGTAAACATTGCACATTCAACTTTTGCACATCTATCACTCCAGTGTTTAATTGCTAAATTGTAATTATTTCGCCACTATGGCCTATTTATTGCCTTACCTCCCTTATCTTACCTCATTTGCACTCACTGTACATATAGTTTTCTATTGTGTTATTGACTGTATGTTTGTTAATTCCATGTGTAACTCTGTGTTGTTGTTTGTGTCGCACTGCTTTGCTTTATCTTGGCCAGGTCGCAGTTGTAAATGAGAACTTGTTCTCAACTGGCCTACCTGGTTAAATAAAATAAAGGTGAAATAAAAACTTTACAAAAATAATATTTCATTTGACATAATATGCAAATTAACTGTCATTTTGCTAAAATAACAGTCTGTTTTTTTATCTGATAACATTATTTACTTATCTACTAATAATGTTTTGATAAGAATTAAGTTTTATTTTGCTATGATTTTTGCATTTTCCAGTTGTTTCTTCTTGACCCCAGTTGGTAATCCATGTACTTAAAATATGTTGGTAGTTTAAGGGTTAAGTTAATATTTACAATGTAAAAATGAACAACGAATACTTCATACACCATATTAAATACACAGTGTTGTCCATGGAAAATTCAAACTTAACCCTCGTGAGCACATTAAATTGTAGAGGATCAGGTGGCTTCTAAACCTCAAACATATGTTGTCCTAATGGACAGTTTCCACAATTCATTTGAACTGAGCCTTAAAGTATCATGTATCTTTTCAACCTAAGGTATATCCATGGTGAATTGTGGACTATTCAAAAATCCTTATCTTTTTGTGTCTTTGGGCAACCCCTGTTGAGGCTTGATATGTATTATCCCTTCAACCTTCCTAAAATGGTGATTCCATGTTTATGGCCCCAGGCTTTCATGCCCACAAAGTAAATATAACAATTTGTTTATAACCTATTATCTTAAAAGACAGCACTGAGACCCACAGGTGTTGGTTTGAATGATTGATTATGCCGACTACCCTGTGAACTTGCCTCAGGCACTAATTTTAAGTCATTAGAGACACACAAACACATCCAAACTGAGTCTAAAATGTAATGGTTGTGGTGTCTCTTGATCCTATGAAATGTCATTTTGACAGCATGCTGGGTTTTTCCCCCACAGTGGAAAAAAGCTGTGTCCATCAGTGTTCAACCATGACAATCATTCCTGGTCACATAGAGACACCAATTACTACCAATTCTGGTAGAATCTTTTTGCGATCATAATTATAAATGTGTGTGTGTGTGTGTGTCCTCGCAAGACTGCTGGTCTGTAAATGATGTTGTGTGACAGGGCAGGGGTGTCTGTGCTGCTCAGGAGGGGTTGGAGGGTGGCAGGGAGACAGAGGATGGCAACCGACACCATGAGGGGCTTATGAATTAACGTTCTCCATAGACGTGGGGGTTCACAGCACACACACGCTATATGCTGGCATCTGTCTGCTTCACTAACCCAACCATTCACTCCAACTTACAACTCAGTGTGGATTTTGAATATGAGTGGATTTGGATGCTGCAGAGGTTTGTGCAAATTGGGCTGCGTTCACACAGGCAGCCAAATTCTGATATTTTTTCCACTAATTGGTCTTTTGAACAATCACATGAGATCTTTTCACAACTGATAGGTCGAAAGACCAATTAGTGAAGAAAAAAAAGAACAATATTTGGCTGCTTGTGTAAACGCAGTCTTGTTGGCAGCACAGCTTACTGTGTAAATATACACTAAATATACAAAGTATGTGGACACCCCTTCACTATTTCAGCCACACCCATTATTTACAGGCGTATAAAATGGAGCACACAGCCATGAAATCTCCATAGACAAACATTGGCAGTAGAATGCCCTTACTGAACAACTCAGTGACTTTCAACTTGGCGCAATCATAGGATGCCACCTTTCCAACCAGTCAGTTCACAACATTTCTGCCCTGCTAGAGCTGCCCGGTCAACTGTAAGTGCTGTTATTGTGAAGTGGAAACATCTAGGAGCAACAACAGCTCCGCCACAAAGTGGTAAGCCACACAAGCTCACAGAACGGGACCACCGAGTGCTGAAGCATGTACCGTGTAAAAATTGTCTGTCCTCGGTTGCAACACTCACGACGGAGTTCCAACTGCCTCTGGAAGCAGCGTCAGCACAATAACTGTTCGTCATGAGCTTTATTTTCACGGATCCCTCCGGAACTGTGTCATTACGCACACCTGGTCCCCATTTCCCTGATTGTAATTGTATATATGTGCCCTTTGTTTCCCCCATTGGGAGGTCGATTTTTGTTACAATGTCCGTTGGTCGTGCTGTGTTGTTTTGGCTTTCGTGCCACTTGTATTGAGCAGATGATTACGGGTTTTGTCCCGTGTTGTGTGTTTGTGTTATTTATTTGAGGTACTTCTCGCTCTTTTGTTTGCTTTTCAACCCTGTGTTTTGTATATGTGTTTGTTTGGTCTTCGTCCCCGTGCCTCTACATGGCACGCTGTAATTTGGGTAAATAAAAACCCCTATTATGCATTCCTGCACCTGTCTCCTGATCCCTTTATATCAACGTAACATTTATGAACTGGGTTTCCATCGCTGAGCAGCCGCACACAAGCCTAAGATCACCATGCACAATGCCAAGTGTCGGCTGGAGTGGTGTAAAGTTCACCGCTTTTGGACTCTGGAGCAGAGTTAATGCATTCCATGGAGTGATGAATCATGCTTCACCTTCTGGCAGTCCGACAGACAAATCTGGGTTTGGCGGATGCTAGGAGAACACTATCTGCTCCAATGCATAGTGCAAACTGTAAAGTTTGGTGGAGGAGGAATAATGTCTGTGTTTTTGTTCATGGTTTGGGCTAGGTCCCTTAGTTCCAGTGAAGGGAAATCTTAATGCTACAACATACAATGACATTCTAGACAATTCTGTGCTTCCAACTTTGTGGCAACAGTTTGGGGAAGCCCCTTTCCTGTTTCAGCATGACAATTCCCTCATGCACAAAGCGAGGTCCATACAGAATTGGTTTGTCAAGATCAGTGTGGAAGATCTGGACTGGCCTGACCAAACACCTTGATGAATTGATGAATTGGAACGCCAACTGCGAGCCAGGACTAATTGCCCCACATCAGTGCCCGACCACACTAATGCTCTTGTGGCTGAATGGAAGCAAGTCCCTGCAGCAATGTTCCAACATATAGTGGAAAGCCTTGCCAGAAGAGTGTAGGCTGTAACAGCAGCAAAGGGGGAACCAAGTCCATATTAATGCCCATGATTTTGGAATGAGATGTTTGATGAGCAGGTGTCCACATACTTTTGTAGTGTTGATGTGTGTAGATGGTATAGAAACTGACTACTAGACAGGTGAATAGATTTGAGTCTGAACATGAGATAGCTAGGTCATGTTACATAACATCTAGCCATCTGGCCTGTAGGTTATAAACAATAAAACATGAGTTAAACCAAAATAGAGAAAAGATAAAAGATAAAGTACCTAAATGAAAATAGCAAACAAAATACCATGAAGTGCTTTCAAGGAATGAAGACATCCAATCATCTACTGAACACGTCAAGCATGATTTTGTGATTCATTCTTCTGTATTCCTTCCTCACAAGAAGCTCAGCTGATGGATTTCGTATTTTTCTGATTGCTCACTATTATCTAATCATCCCAACAGCGTTATTAGCTCGGGCAGAAGAAAATGTCTCATCAGTGATTCTCTGAGAATAGAGAAGTCTTACTAGGATCCAGACAATACCTACTGATTTCAGAGCATTAGCAGATTCCATCACTCTGATGGTGGCATTGATTACAGGGATGGAAGCAGGCTTTGAGCACTTAGATAAAGTCAAGTATGTCAAAACCTGAGCAATACAACTGTGCACCTTATGGCTCGAGATTACTTTGACCCACATACTAGTGATCAGAGTAACCTACCCTCAATTCTAAGTACACGCACACACATCACATGTACACACACCACACACTCACGCGCACGCACACAACCACACACACAAACACTAGTGGTGTAAAGTACTTAAGTAAAAATATTCAAGTACGTCTCTCAGTATTTTTGGGTATCTGTACTTTAATTTAAATGTATATTTTTGACAACTCTTACATTTACTTCACTGCATTCCTAAAGAAAATAATATACTTTTTACTCTATACATTTTCCTTGACAACCAAAATTACTTGTTACATTTCGAATGCTTAACATGAAAGGAAATGGTCCAAATCACAAATTTTTCAAGAGACCATCACTGGTCATTCCTATTGCATTATATTTGAGATTCTTCAAAGTAGCCACCCTTTGCCTTGATGACACCTTTGCACACTCTTGGCATTCTCTCAACCAGCTTCACCTGGAATCCAACAGTCTTGAAGGAGTTCCCACATATGTTGAGGACTTGTTGGCTGCTTTTCCTTCACTCTGCAGTCCAACTCATCCCAAACCATCTCAATTGAGTTGAGGTTGGGTGATTGTGGAGGCCAGGTCATCTGATGCAGGACTCCATCCCTCTCCTTCTTGGTCAAATAGTCCTTACACAACCTGGAGGTGTGTTAGGTCATTGTCCTGTTGAAAAACAAATGATATTCCAACTAAGTGCAAACCAGATGGGATGGCATATCGCTGCAGAATGTTGTGGTAGCCATGCTGGTCAAGTATGCCTTTAATATTAATTAAATCACAGACAGTGTCAGCAGCAAAACACAAGCATACCACCTCCTCCATGCTTCACAGTGGAAACTACACATGTGGAGATCACCTGTTCACCCACTTTGCGTCTCACAAAGACACGGTGGTTGGAACCAAAAATCTTAGATTTGGATTCATCAGACCAAAGGACAGATTTCTTTCGGTCTAATGTCCTTTCATCGTGTTTTTTGGCCCAAGCAAATCTCTTCTTTGGTGTACTTCTAGTAGTGGTTTCTTTGCTGAAATTCGACCATGAAGGCCTGATTCACACAGTCTCCACTGAACAATTGATGTTGAGATGTGTCTGTTACTTGAACTCTGTGAAGCATTTATTTGGGCTGCAATTTCTGAGGCTGGTAACTCTAATGAATCTATCCTCTGCAGCAGAGGAAACTCTGGGTCTTCCTTTCCTGTGGCTGTCCTCATGAGAGCCAGTTTCACCATAGGGCGTGTGTGTTTTTGCCACTGCACTTGTAGAAACTTTCAAAGTTCTTGAAATTTTCCAGGTTGACTGACCTTCATGTCTTAAAGTAATGATGGACTGTCATTTCTCTTTGCTTATTTGAGCTGTTCTTGCCATAATATGGACTTGGTCTTTTACCAAATAGGGCTATCTTCTGTATACCACCCCGACCTTGTCACAACACAACTGATTGGCTCAAACGCATTAAGAAGGAAAGAAGTACCACAAATTAACTTTTAACAAGGCGCACCTGTTAATTGAAATGCATTCCAGGTGACTACCTCATGAAGCTGGTTGAGAGAATGTCACGAGTGTGCAAAGCTCTCATCAAGGCAAAGGGTGGCTACTTTGAAGAATCTCAAATATAACATCTATTTTGATTTGTTTAACACTTTATCCGTTACTAAATTATTCGATATGTGTTATTTCATAGCTTTGATACCTTCACCATTATTCAACAATGTACAAATAAAGAACAACCCTTGAATGAGTAGGTCTGTCCAAACTCTTGACTGGTAATATGTACAATTGAAGTCGGAAGTTTACATACACTTAGGTTGGAGTCATTTAAACTCATTTTTCAACCACTCCACACATTTCTTATTAACAAACTATAGTTTTGGCAAGTCGGTTAGGACATCTAATTTGTGCATGACACAACTCCTTTTTCCAACAATTGTTTACAGACAGGTTATTTCACTTAAAATTCACTGTATCACAATTCCAGTGGGTCAGAAATTCACATACACTAAATTGACTGTGCCTTTAAACAGCTTGGAAAATTCCAGAAAATTATGTAATGGCTTTAGAAGCTTCTGATAGGCTAATTGACATAATTTGAGTCAATTGGAGGTGTACATGTGGATGTATTTCAAGGCCTACCTTAAAACTCAGTGCCTCTTTTCTTGACATCATGGGAAGATCAAAAGAAATCAGCCAAGACCTCAGAAAAACAATTGTAGACCTCCACAAGTCTCGTTCATCCTTGGGAGCAATTTCCAAATGCCTGAAGGTACCACGATCATCTGTACAAACAATAGTACGCAATTATAAACACCATGGGACCACGCAGCCGTCATACCGCTCAGGAAGGAGATGCGTGCAAATCAATTTCAGAAAAACAGCAAAGGACCTTGTGAAGATGCTGGAGGAAACGGGTACAAAAGTATGTATATCCACAGTAAAACGACTCCTATATCGACATAACCTGAAAGTCCGCTCAACAAGGAAGAAGCCACTGCTTCAAAACCACCATAAAAAAAGCCAGACTTCGGTTTGCAACTGCACATGGGGACAAAGATCGTACCTTTTGGAGAAATGTCCTCTGGTCTGATGAAACAGAAATAGAACTGTTTGGCCATAATGACCATTGTTATGTTTGGAGGAAAAAGGGGGAAGCTTGCAAGCTGAAGAACACCATCCGAACCGTGAAGCACGGGGGTGGCAGCATCATGTTGTGAGGGTGCTTTGCTGCAGGAGGGACTGGTGCACTTCACAAACTAGATGGCATCATGAGGAAGGACAATTATGTGGATGTATTGAAGCAACATCTCAAGACATCAGTCAGGAAGTTAAAGCTTGGTTGCAATTAAGTCTTCCAAATGGACAATGACCCCAAGCATACTTGGGGTCATTGATGACTTAAGGACAACAAAGTCAAGGTATTGGAGTGGCCATCACAAAGCCCTGACCTCAATCCTATAGAACATTTGTGGGCAGAACTGAAAAAGTGTGTACGAGCAAGGAGGCCTACAAACCTGACTCAGTTACACCAGCTCTGTCAGGAGGAATGGGTCAAAATTCACACAACTTATTGTGGGAAGCTTGTGGAAGGCTACTTGAAACGTTTGACCAAAGTTAAACAATTTAAAGAAATGTAAAGAAATAAAAGCTCTACTATTATTCTGACATTTCACATTCTTAAAATAAAGTGGTGATCCTAACTGACATAAGACAGGGAATTTTTACTATAATTAAATGTCAGGAATTGTGAAAAACTGAGTTTAAATGTATTTGGCTAAGGTGTATGTAAACTTCCGAGTTCAGCTGTACTGTCACGCCCTGGCCTTATTATTCTTTGTTTTCTTTATTATTTTAGTTAGGTCAGGGTGTGACATGGGGAATGTTTATGTTTTGTTGGTTTTGGGTGTTTATTTGGTAAAGGGGTTATGGGGTGTAGTAGATGGTTTTGTGTTGAGTGTATATGTCTAGCGTTGTCTATGTTGGTTAGTTATCTAGGAGAGTCTATGGTTACCTGAATGAGTTCCCAATTAGAGACAGCTGATTTCGGTTGTCTCTGATTGGGAGCCTTATTTAGGGTAGCCATAGGCTCTCATTGGTTGTGGGTAATTGTCTATGTAAGAACGTTAGTAGCCTGTATGTTTGTGCACAACGTTTGTAGCTTCACGGTCGTTTTGTTGTTTTGTTGTTTTGTTCAAGTGTTTTTGTGTCGTGTTCATCTTCGTGTTAAAATAAAAGAAGATGGCTTATTTTCCAACTGCTGCATTTTGGTCCGTAAATCCGCCACACGATCGTGACAGAATTACCCACCATAGGACCAAGCGGCATGGAAGGCGGCAACAGGACCTACCTACACAGGATCTCTGGAGTTGGGAGGACGAATTGGAAAGAGATGGACCTTGGGATCAACCTGGAGAATATCGCCTCTCTCGTGAAGAGCTGGAGGCAGCGAAAGCCGAGAGGAGGCGATATGAGGAGGCAGCACGGAGACAAGGCTGGAGACCCGTGAGTACAACCCAAAAATTTCTTGGGGGGGGCCTTAAAGGGAGTGTGGCGAAGTCAGGTAGGAAACCTGCGCCTACTCCCTGTACTTACCGTGGAGAGCGGGAGTACGGGCAGACACCGTGTTACGCAGTAGAGCGCACGGTGTCTCCTGTACGCGTGCATAGCCCGGTGCGGTACATTTCAGCTCCACGTATCGGCCGGGCTAGACTGAGCGTTGAGCCGTATGTCATGAAGCCGGCCCAACGCATCTGGTCACCAGTGCGTCTTCTCGGGCCGGCGTTCATGGCACCAGCCTTACGCATGGTGTCCCCGGTTCGCCTACATAGGCCGGTGCGGGTTATTCCACCTCCCCGCACTGGTCAGGCGACGGGGAGCATAGAACCAGGTAAGGTTGGGCAGGCTCGGCGTTCAAGGGAGCCAGTACGCCTGCACGGTCCGGTATTTCCGGCGCCACCTCCCCGCCCCAATCCAGTACCACCAGTGCCTCCTCCACGCACTAGCTATATGGTGCGTGTCTCCAGCCCTTTACCACCAGTGTCTAAACCACGCACCAAGCCTCCTGTGTGTCCCCAGAGTCCTGTGCGTCCTGTTGCTGCTCCCCGCACTAGCCCTGAGATGCGTGTCCCCAGCCCGGTGCCACCAGTCCCGGCACCACGCACCAGGCCTACAGTGCGCCTCAGCCGGCAGGAGTCTGCCGTCTGCACAGCGTTGACTGAACTGCTCGTCTCCCCAGCGCCATCTGAGCCATCCGTCTCCCCAGCGCCATCTGAGCCATCCGTCTCCCCAGCGCCATCTGAGCCATCCGTCTGCAATGAGCCTGCAAAGCCGCCCGTCTGCCATGAGCCTGCAAAGCC